>NC_089802.1:11962828-12190328 GCF_029633855.1 Hoplias malabaricus
CAGCAGATAGTGTCACACTCATACAGCTCCAGGGACCTGGAGGTTGTGAGTTCAAGTCCCGCTCTGGGTGACTGTCTGTGAGGAGTTGGTGTGTTCTTCTCGTGTCCACATGGGTTTCCTCCGGATGCTCCGGTTTCCTCTCACGGTCCAGAAACATAAGTTGGTAGGTGGATTTGCGACTCAAATTGTCCGTAGGTGTGAGTGAGTGTGTGTTGCCCTGTGAAGGACTGGCGCCCCCTCCAGTGTATGTTCCTGCTTTGCGCCCAGTGATTCCAGGTAGGTTCTGCGACCCTGAACTGGATAAGCGGTTACAGATAATGAATGAATGAATGAATTAATAATCATATCACTGTTTCTTTTACATATTCATTATTAATCCTACCAGAATTCAGGAATACATAAAAATCTAACCACTCTGTCTTTGTGTGCCATTTTCCAATAATGCAGCAAGAGAAGGAGAGTTAGAGAGATTAGTTTAATGATTAAAGTGGTCAAACATGTCCTTGTGTCTCCAGCTCCAATTTAGCCATCATTTGTCATCCATGAGTGACTAAGCTTTAGGCTTTACAACAGCAGCTCTCCACTTAATCATATTTTACTGCCTGGCCTGACACACACACACACACACACACACACACACACACACACACACACACACAGCTGCTCAACCTTGCACAAGTGAGCATGTATACACACACACACCCATGTGCACACATAAACACACACACAATTCACGTATGCCCTAGTGCTGTTTGCACCCATAGTTGTAACTTTATCACGTCATAAAAAAACCCTGAAAATGTGCACATGAATTTACTTGCTTCAAAATATGCACAACAATGGAATGATTACTTTAAATACTCATAATACAACCTCCCAAACAGAAATCTATACATTACATAAGACCAACAACAGCAAACAGCAATACACTCAGAGCATATTCAATACCTTTAAAGTACAGCTTGCCATCACTTTAGGGAGGAGTGTGTGGGGAGGGATAGGGTGGGAGAGAGAGAAAGAGAGAATAAATGAAGAAAAGTAAATCAGATTGGCAGAGTGAGTAGAAAGGGAAGAGAGAAAATAAGGTAAGTGAGAGAATGAATGAATGAATGAATGAATGAATGAATGAGAGAGACAGAGTGGTATTGAGAGGAAAACCATAAGAGAGAAAAAGGAGGAAAGCGTGAGAAGGAGGGAGAGAATGACACTGTGGGAGAGAGAAAAATGAAATAAAAAGGCAAAGTGAGAATGAGAGAGTGAGAGAAAGGGACAGATCGACAGAGCACAAAGGGAGCGAGAATGAAAAACGTCTATTCTTATTCCTTTAATTATGTAATTTGCCACTGCTCGTTCTTTTTTTCTCCCTTGGTTTCCAGTGACATCTTTAAACTGCAGAGTGAGTTCTCCAAATGAGAGGTCAGGCAGCCGCCTGCTTCTGATTTAGAACATAAAGAGCTCAAGAACAGAGAGGCCGACTGCTGCTACCACTGAGACGCTAACCGTTACCATATGTGTGTGTGTGTCTTTCCACAACGTCTCTTTCCCCCACCCTCTCTCACCTCCCTCTCCATCCGCATCGTGCTGCTTCTTACCCTCCCTGAACGCACCATAAAGCACATGCATGTAAGAGGAAGTGACTTAACAAGGTGCAAGGCCCTGGCTTGACCAATGAGGGATCAAGTTTTGAGGGTCTTTGCCCACCCCTTTCTCTCTGAATGGCTGCCCGTGTTGCCCAGATGTTCTGCCTTTAATGATTTTTTTTGCCATTAGGTTGATAGTTGTTTATGGCTGTGAAATGCTGGAATGTGGAACTCATAGAAAGGGGCTAAAGAAAGGGGGCATGGATGCCTATACAACTCAAAGTTAAAAAGAAAGATGTTCCAGCTGTTTTGTCCTGCTGCACATTCAAAGTGCTTTCAAATGTTTCTTGGTTCCATCTAGTCATGCAACAAGCAAGGGCCAAAGGCCTGTCTGAGAGCACTGAACACCACAGACAGAATGTTCTTTCCCCTTAAACTAGCAAAATCTGTAGAAAAGCAGAGCTATTTTTACACACTGGTATTTTTAATGCTTTCTGAGTACTGATGTAACAATTAGCAAATGTTTATTCTTGACATCTACAAAAACGATATACTGCACCATGTTATACACTGCTGTCATGCACAAAATGGCCGTCTTTTATTCAGGGGGAATATTTAGGAGATTTCCAACAAACATTCATTCATCCATCTAGTTCAGGGTCGCGGTGGGTCCAGAGCCTACTCAGAATCACTGGACCAGTTCAGGGTTGCAGAGCCTACCTGGAATCATTGGGCACAAGGCAGGAACACACACTGGAAGGGGCGCCATTCCTTCAAAGGGTGACACACACTCACACCTACGGACAATTTTGAGTCGCCAATCCGCCTACAAACGTGTGTTTTTGGACGATGGGAGGAAACCGGAGCACCCGGAGGAAACCCATGTGGACACAGGGAGAACACACCAAACTCCTCACAGACAGTCACCTGAAGCGGGACTCGAACCCACAACCTCCAGGTCCCTGGAGCTGTGTGACTGCAACACTACCTGCTGCACCACCATGGCGCCCTTCCAACAAACAAGAGTTTTTAATTTTAAGAAATGCAACACAAAAGGTGATCCTTGTCTTAGTCCAAAAGACTATGCATCCATGATGTTTGGTTTGGCACTGATAGAACAAAGGCATGGTCAGAACTTCTGAATCTGCATACTTTCTGTACAGTTGCAACAATGCAAAACCCTGCTGATTTTCATGGACATCTGCAATAGGTAACCACTGAAGCATCAGTATTTCTCCTAGCTGTTTTTTGTCCAGGTTCCTTGTTCACCCTGGAACAATACACACACCCAGGAAGAGACAACCACTACACAGTTGCAAAGCCTAATGTTTCGCCCAAACCAATCTATTCCTTCAAACCAACAAGATCACCAATACATGCTATCACATAGCATGCTAGGACAATAAAACTGCATTTAAGATATTATAGGTATGTGTTCTCTTTAAAATCAGTCAGTGGGACAACAATGGGCTACAAAAATGTGATAATATTTTGCCAAATCCATGGAAAATGTAAACATGTTGATTAATGTATAAAATACGGAATTTGTGTGGAATTCTCTATCAAACGTAATGCAGCAATATGAGTTCCATGGAAACATTCCTGCAAACAGACCAGCACACTAATCAGATGACTATATAGTTAAGCAATAAAAGAATTGCCAATCCAATCCCACTTCTCTCTAATCAGACAAAAAAAAAGTCCTGAGTGGATTGGAATAGCCATTAAAATCTCATCTGCCTTTTTGACAATAAGGCAATCACATAAATGAAAACCACCATAGTTCACAGACTAGGCAGAGCACCAGCGAGGATAGCACATCAATTACACACTCCACTTCCAATTTATTCAAATAAACATAATTATAAATGTTATCTGAACAAACTTCAGAACAATGATTCGTCAAATTAATCACACTTTAAACAAAGAGTTCCTCTCATAAAATGTTATCCCAAATATCTGCTGACATCGTGTATAACTGGTGAATAATGTTTTGAGCTTGTAATTTAGCATCAGAGACCGATCAAAAATCATTCTAACAGTGCAGTATAGCACTACCCCACCACACCCTCACCCACGGTACAAAAATCTAACTTGGAAGGACATAGTAAGGCGTTACCTGCATACATTCCTAGGGAAAAAACACCCAGCTGGAAAGGAGACAAATAATTAATAATTAAGAACTATAAATCAACATGCTTGTGTTAATGGAAAGCATAATAAACCCACCAGAAATGCTAATCATTATGTTACTGGTGCTGCTCCCAAAACTCTGCTCTGTTAAACTAAGCCTGTTCATTGATTGGTCACTAACTGTATTACACTAATCCTATGTGCCACTTGGTCACAAACATGCTAACTGATACCACCTGTCAAAGAAATGAAATCCAGCCCAGACTTCTCTATACGCTACCCCCACTCGGAACAATGACATACAGCTAGTATTTTTTTATTTTGTATGTATGAATTATCATTTTTCTGCTTTATTGTCTATAGTTAATAATATATAGTTAAGTCCAGGGTGAAATATTGTGTCTATCAGTGTACCGTTATTATCCAGCATTTTTAATATTCATTTATTACGGCCTGGAGCAATGGCAAAGTACAAAGGTTTTTAACTGTCAACAGTTATGTTGTCATTCAAAGGGTGATGCAGATAGATTTGGGGGGAAAACTGAGATACAAAAACCTAACAAAATACATTCCTTTGTAATTTCCCCTTTAGTCTAATTTTTTATAAGATGCACCAAGAACAAAACAAAACATTGCAAACAAAGATAAACTATGTCAGGTTTGGAAGTTTCTTTATGTACGGAATAGCAGTGCATATGCAGACAAGTGACTTTTTATCTTATATAGCCACTGGATTCATGAATGAATGAAAAACACACCCTGGACAGGACATTACACCAATCACAGCCAATCCACCTACCAATATTTGTTTTTTTTTTAGTCTGCGGGAGGAAACTGAAGCACACCGAGGAAGAAACCCACACAGAAACAGGGAGAATACATCAAACCCTTCACAACCATCCAGAATTGGCAGTTATGTAAACACTACGGCAATAGGGACACCCATTCCCCAGCACCCAGGGGAGGAGCAGCAAGTTAGGTGCCTTACTCTAGGGCACCTCATCCATGGATTTAGAGAGTAAGACAGGAACAGGCTGTGTTTTTTGCTCATGCATAGGACTGTGGAAGGTTAGGAACAGGCCCTGGCGGCTTCACTCCCCCTCTGTCACTGACTCTGGTGCTCTTTCTGTCCATCACTTGCTTCAACATGCTCCTATTTTTGCTGTTTCTAAAATCCAGGAGAATATATCTAACTTTACATGAAAGTATACAGTTTGGGTTAAACATATGTTTCTATAATAGGTCAAAGAGTGAATAAAATCTTACAGTAAAGTTAAACTTTAACAACAAAACACCTGGCTTCGTACTCAAACATACCATTCCACTTCCATCTTTAAAATATAGTGTAGGGGTTGTGTATGTGTGTGTGGGGGGGGGGCGGGGGGTGTATATAAACACACAAACAAAATCTCAGAAACAGAACTGCCTAAACAGACACAAACATGAGGGCAATTTGGTTTTCTGTGAGAACAGTAGTTCTCCAGGGTCATATGTAATGCCTATAGGTCATCACTTAATTGGAGTAGAAATACATTTACATGAGTATGGCCTGAGTAACTACTCTGATAAGTGTGTGTGGGCCTCACTTTAGTGCTTGTTTGTGGATGTGTGTGTGTGGCTGTGATCCCTCCGAATCCATCTCTGTCATCTTGTGTGTAGTGAAGCTGGATCCTATGACCAGAGGTGTGGGCCATCTGGTCTAGCTCAAACTGATCACTCCCATTATTCAGCTACATTTGGCTTTGCGCACTACTACTCGTGCCTATAAAGGTAAACATACTTCAAGTACATCATGCATACACATATGTATAATGGTCAGCATTAATTTCACTTAAAAGAAGATACACAATGTGCATGGCTTCATGTTTTACATACAAGACTTTCTACACAGAGGTAACATATACAGTTCAGATGAGTTGTCCTCTATTTATCTCAGCACTCTGCTAACACCATGTTATGTTTCCAGAAACTAACGGGCGTTCACACACACACACACACACACACACACACAATTTATGTGTGCACATGCATTTACATATTATTTAGAGGCCATATATCCTTCACATAAACTTCCAAATAAAAAAATAAAGACATTAAAAAAAAGCCAATAAACCAGATGCCCATCATCATGGTCCTTCATCAGTTGTCACAGGATAGTGCTCAAAGTATATTTTTGCTGGATATTTTTGGTTCGTGGACTATTATCTGTCCAGCAATGACACTCCTGCAGCTCCCGCAGCACTTGTGTCTCTGATATATTTATATCATCACAAAAAACAAACACACCAATGCCATCTGAATGTCACTGCAGGGCTAAGAATGAACCAGCAGACAAATCATACCTGCTATCATGTGGTCCTGTGGGGGTCCTGGCCACTCTAGAACAGGGTGAGAAGGAGCTAACAAAGTTTGCAGGGCAACAGACGGACAGTTTGTAAGTGCATAACTAGAAAGTGCAACTAAGATGGTTAGTGGAGCTAATTAAATGTAGAAAGAAATGATTTATATGTTCCATTATTTATTTTTGTTTTTGGACATAATACAAGACTATCTGTCATTGTATTTTGAGAAGGGCAAACTTTACACTCTGTTCTGTGCTACACACCACTGATACATGCTTGAAGGTTGTTTGTTCCTCAGGACCTACAACACATAACCACTGAAGGCACTGCTAGAAAGCAGGAGAAAAATGACTGCCACTCTGTCTAGAGGTGCTGGCTTTGCGCTGCATAAATTACTCAACAGCTCGGCCATCAGCTTTTAACCTGCTTCTCCGCCACACCTTTAAAAAGTCACTGTGATCTTAAGCACTATTTGCAATTCACTGCTAAGTGGCATAATAATGATTAAAATGGTTTAACAGCAGTTAACTCAGTGAACTGTCAGACCTCCTCACAGCACACCTACCACTGGTTCATTAACGAGAAAGGTAGATGTTGCTCTTATGTTATCAATTAAAATTCTTGTACATCGCCACCTTTAGTCAAATATTTACAGATTTTCTCAGTACAAATATATTAAATATTAATAAAGAGCCCACAACAGGGAACACACTTACTATGGACTAATTCTGTAAAAAATGCAACAAAAACTATTGTTTATGTTTTATACATTTTTCCTAAAAAATATTTATTTTGGATTTTGTTTATTTTCTCAATTTGACAGATTAGAAAAATTATAACATGCATGGTGAGAAAACAAATGTGTTCCATACACTTCCATTAAGAATGCTATTCTTAATATACTCTTAATATTCTTAATGCTATTTCCATTAATAATATGCTATTTCAAACTCCCAATCTGTCGACAAGCAGTGTCCATGCATGATTACCTGAAGGAAATGTGGACAAACGCAGTGAATTGTAACCTGCTGTAGACATTTGCACATGTATTAAGAATATTATTTGTTGCACTCTGTGTTTGAGGTGAAAGTGGTACAATGCTGCATGGGGAAATCCAGTCATAAGGAGGGAATTCTGATTTGACGTTGTTTATTGTCTCCTTTTGAAACATTATCAGCACAAAACTGAAGCAGTCACTTTCACACAATGGACCTGAGCTTGACTTTACTGTAATTATCTCTCATGTGAGTCAGACTTTTGAGGGAGAGAGAGAGAGAGAGAGAAAGAGAGAGAAGTCTCTGTGCTATTGTGTCATCTAAGTGTGAGTGAGCTCATCAAAACAATGACCAGGAGACACGCAGGCGTCAAACTGTTCCACAGATAAGGTGTTGTAAGCCTGCTATTATCCAAACTCTTTGTCTGAGTGTATGTAGTGGGTGTTTTCAGGGGAAATCCCTCCCTTGTCATCTCTCAAAGCCTCACTTACACCATGATACTGCCACTGATGGTGAATAAGCATGTTTTTGGTATTAAAGGCGAAGTTCATAATTTTAATCCAAAAAATACTTTTTATAAAATTCTAAGGAATTCGCTAGCTCCCCAATCTGTATGTGTGCTTGAAACTGGTCTAATGTGTTTACGAAGCCCCAGTGTTAGTAAATGGTTAAATAAACTAAAGGAATACTAGGCTTTCTCTTTCTCTCTCTCTCTGCTGATGGCAGGGAAGTGGCATCTGGGGTTTTTAGACAGTGGAGAGAACTCCATTCCTGCACCATATGTGAGTAATATTGACTTTTTTTGTTGTTTTGGATCACTTAAGGTGAAATGTCTACAAATTCGGGAGACATCTGAGAGCCAATTGCATTACTGCAAAGTGCTACAAAACTAAACAACTCGAGTTACAAATGAGTCTCTGTGGTAATTCATACATTGAATAAAAACATACAAACAACTGTCATTTTTTCCTCAGACATACCATTTCCACCTTAAAAGATGCAGAGCTTCTGAACGAAAACAAAGAGAACCGTGTTCCCCCGTGTTTTAAAGCAATTCAGGAGCACGTTGTAGCTCTACAACAACAGAATGCAGTCCAATTGTTGCTATGCATACTTTGTTTTGGTTTGTTTGCCCCTTTTAACCCTTTTCTTCAATGGTCTGGTCCACCACAGAGCAGGTATGATTTGGCTGGTGGATCAGACACAGCAGTGCTCCTGTATGGTCAGTGGAACAGAGAGAATGGACAATGCGTGCAGAAACAAGGCTGTATTCATAATGATATGGATGATGAGTGTAGCTCTATGTAAATAGATAGATACAAGTATATACACTGCCTGATTTCTGCTCATTTAAAAAGGCTTTCAATAAAGCACACTGATAATAAGACTACAATTCTGTCTTTTTCTGTTTTTCTATATGCATACATGTCTGTTCCGCTTTCTCTCTCTCTTGTGCCCCAAACCCTGTAATCTTTCTTAGCCATAATATGGTCCAAATGACACACCCTGTCCTTACTTTTTTTCTTTTTTTCCCCCCTCATTAAATGAGGTACTAGGGAAGTTGTGTTTAAGCCCAGTTTGAAGGGTAAATTATAGCTCTCTGCACGCCACTGCTGCATGCTATACTTTGATATCAGAGCTGGTATCTTATGTACTTAAAAAAAGTAGTCTCTGAAATATATTCATATTGCTACTTGTGTTACAACTGCATCAGCTCTATGTAGATTTACAAATTAGTTTGGATGTTAATGCCTGAAGATGTGCTATAAAACGTTCCACTGACATCAAGCAGAAAACTATGCTGAAATGAATTTGGTTTTAGAATCTAAGCCGATGGTGGTTTATTCCTATAAGAATGCATCATTTAATTCAATTATATTATTGCATTCATTGTAGGGTGCATTTAAACAGACAAATATTTATCTGCCCATATAGTGTATATATGGGAACGACATTGCAAAAATTGTTCAATAAACCAGTGGCTGGGGCTGGACATGTTTTAGTTGTATTATTCTATTCACAAACTACATTGCAAAAATAATAAAATAAAATTAAAACTCTTTGTACATTCCTTCTCTCTCTTCTTTCTCTCTTTCTCTGGGCCATGTTGGTTGGTTTGGCATCGCAGCATGTTAATACAAAAAGCAGTACTACAAGCTTCTATTTTAAAAGCCCAGGATTTGGGCTGCAGGCGGTTGGAGCTGCAGTAAAATGGCAGGCTTTCATTTATCTGCTGGTGACAGCAGCACAGCCCTGAAAGGCCGAAGCCAGTCCCTAACATCTGAGAAGCAAACCAATCCCACATGCTTTCAGCAGAGTCCTTATGAAGTATACATAACCTGATACACAGTACTGCTCTGATAGTTAGTTATCATCTTCATATTTTCTGAGTGGACATTGGCATTAACAGGAATAGTGTAATTAGTAGGAGTTTAATGGCAGGTGGTGGAGGGCTGTTTGGGTCACTTGGAGACAGTCTCCCGCAGGAGTAAATAAAAAGCCTCTGTCATGGCCGCCTGCTGCGCTCTGTCCTGTAATTTAGAGTGTCTCTGCAGCCTAATCATTGCCTGACTGCTCACTGTTATTACCTGAGCTCACGAGACGGAGAGGCTGTGTGTGTGTGCTGGTGCCGGTGAGGCAAACTGACCTGAGGGCACTCATTACAGGCGTGAGGGACATTAACCTGCAGACTGAGTGTCTCGCATGGTTCACTCTTCAGCCATCTCTGTCCAACACACAACGATTCTGACCAGACAAGAAGTTCCTGTTACTTAACTGCTTTTCTTCTCTGTCTTTTCCTTTGTTTACTCCTCTTCATATAGTCTTTATTTGCATAAGCATGATTAGGTGATCAATTATTTGGTAGGAAATGCAATCAAACAACAATTAAATTATTTAATTAATCAGGTTAAACTACACATTTTGGCAGATGAACCAGAAATTAAATTTATGACCCCTATCATTTATTATCTATTTATACTTTTCATATGTTTAATATCTCACATAAATTATATTTACTTCTGACTTGCATTCAGTTTTCATGGGTTTTGAATTGATATTATACATTTGTATTAAAATATTTTTTTTGTGTAACTTATAATCGTAAGTCAGAATGTTCTTTCACTCGATTATGGTAAATGTTACACAGTATTAAATATTACAATTGTCATTTTATTTAAAAAACAAACAAACAAACAAAAACTGAAAATGGCAGGCGAGAATTTATTCATTACAAGTTCTATCAAGAAATATGCTGCAAACTCATGTTCATAGGTGTGTTCTAATATTGGGAATAATAATGTATCCAGAAGTATGCACGAGTTTTGGTTTAGACGATTTAAAACAGTGATTTCCATGTGAGCAATCGTGAGCCTGTCATATTAATACATAATTACATCGTTTTTTTTAATAACATGAACTGCAATTTTTAGTACTATGCAACAGTTAACATAAAATGACAAATAAGTTGGAGAATGTGTGAATTACAATGATGTGTTACAAAAAAACACTTTAAAACTTTTTTTCTGACACATGTTTTAATGAACTACAAGTGAGAAACATTTGTTCATTAAGTATCCTTTTCTCCATCTGCTGTGTCTTTTCTTAATGCCACCATATGTTGTCATGAAGACATGATCAGTCTTCAAACTCAATGTAAGAAGAGGATTTTACAGTGCACAGGTCATGGGGATGGCTGTAAGGGGTTGATATTTCCACCTGTGTAACACACCCTCAGACTGTCTGTCTGCGTCCATCTGTCCATGTTTCCCAGGAGCATAACAACTTTCCAGGAACTCTGGGAAACAGGTTCTATTTCAAACAGTTCTCAGTGACTTATTTTAACAATACTGTCTATATCTCATACTTATTTAACATAATCACATCTTCATAAGACTTTTGTGCTATGGAGTTTTCTGTTCTATAAAAGCTAACATGGTACTAAGCCTGTTGTTCTTTCAGCGGAGCCACCTGTGTCCAATAGCAGAGCCCTTCTGCTCTGTCATTTACCTACCAAATTGCACCCAAAGAGCCAGAGGCATCCATAACCCAGAGCTGAAGCGTGGCTATCATCTCGACCCCCACCTCATACTACTGCAGTGTTTACACATGACTTAATGGAAAACGGCTGCCTTCTCAACAAAGACACAGCAGTAAAACTCAAAAAGTTTCATATGTGCTTAAAAGTGTTACATAATTAGAGACTTCAACAGAACACTTGAGACTAAGCAAGCAGGTATTTTGAAATGTGCCCTTTATTCTTTTATACACATCTTGACTTTTATTTTGTCCATGCAAATGTTTTTAGCAACAGACCAGAGGTTGTGTTTCACTGTAGCATGCCCAAATAAGGAACTACGTGTCTAACATATTTTTCTCAGTAGGAAAAATAAATTTGGTTATCACACCATGCACAGCTCATATTTACAAACACTTGTATATTTTGAACTGTTTATATTTTCCCTCCATCGTCTCTGGCTCTCTTCAACAATGTGAATGAAATATAAACAATGTTACTGCATGTATGCTACATGCAAGCTAACAATTCTGTATACTGGAATAACATTATATGAAAGCAGGTTAAATACTATACTTACACACTACAAAAGGCATTCAGTATGTTGCAGGTAATTCTATAATAGTTGTAGGAAGTCACACTTTCATTAGTATTGTTGCAATCGCTATGACAACTAAACCATTCTGAATAAAACTGAGCATTATTGTGTGTGTGTGTGTGACTGGATTTCAAGACAGTCATCCATCCTACAGCCCGGACTTAGCCCTGAGCGATTTTTACCTGTTCCCAAATTTCAAGAAAATTATAGTGATATTCACGTCAAGAAGATTCCTTTTTCAAGGAATTGAAATATTGCTAGATCTAACAAATGTATAGAAGTTAATAGTGATTACAAAGAACAGCCCTCATATTTTATAGAAATGTCAGTCTCTCAGGCTGTTTCATACTCCTTCCAAACCACTTAATTAACACACCCTTGGTCTTGCTTGTGTTTGGAAGTTTTGGTGAGGTTGCCAGGCTATTGATGTCTGTGTTAGTTTGCGTTTAACAACATTTATATTTCGAGCAATTAACAACAACATAATGCAGAGAATCCAGTAATATTCTGAGAAAATTAGGCCACAGGACAAAGTATAAGCATTTACCATGGGGAGCAATACTGGCTACTTTTAACAGCTTTATTTTTTATTCTCATACTGGCAAAGGCATAGCAATGTATAAACAATTTGATTGTAAGCAAAACAAAGACTTTTTTTTTCAACAATTTAAACACAAACAGTGGTTTATATACTGTTATAGATGATAATAGGCTTTTGGGGAAAGGCAGATATGATTGGTGATATAAATGCTATGTAATTAAATATAATAGAAATATTGATGATATAAATGAAAGATATGTGCGTTTTGTAATGTAGCTTTTCTTCAATGGTGCAAAAAACTCTGGCCTAGTCCTGTGTTCACAGAGCACAGTAATGAGGCTTGTTAAGTGCAGACTCTTCAGTCTTAAAGTGGCTTAGAACAAAGCCATCATCACTCTGGCGTGTGATTCTGCAAAGAGAACAGCGCCGAAACTGATACTGCCATACGGCCCATGCTTTAGAGATGCAGATTTATGTTTCTATGGCTTTGTAGCATAAGGACAAAAAAAGCTGACCTCTCTTCTTGCTCCTCTAAATAAAATAAATGAAAAGGAGTGCCCAGCATTGATGTGCATTTTGCATTACAACCAGATGTTCCAACCAATGAGTGAAAGTAGGGGGTTAGTTTGGCTTTAGTTGGCCTCTTTAGTAAAAGACAGAAAAAAAGAATTGAATTATGATATTTCTTTAATAGGATTCACTGGAAAACGTTCAAAGGCCTTGTTCACATTGGGAAGTTCCCAGTGAGGAGAGGAAAAGGGAGGAAATGAATCTATGAAATATCAACTGACATGCATGCATTGGTTAGAAAAGAGAGAGAGAGAGAGAGAGAGAGAGAGAGAGAGAGAGAGAATGTTTTCTATTTTTCCTTTACAATTACATACAGTACCTAGGAGAGACCGTGTAGGGCAAGACATCTGTGTAATGAAGTAATGAGGTGGGTTTAATGGCCTAAAGAAAAAAATGAGCTCCACTCCAGTTGTGAAGACCCCACAGAGAGTTATAAATTTTCCATTTCTTGTCTCACCTTAGAATCAATATTTGTGTCTGTGTATTCCGATTTGTCATAAACTAAGTAATAAAATTCCACTGAGTTAATTTATTACAAAAAACTGTTTTTACAAAAACTGGACTGTTTTTATAATTCCTATATATTCAGAAGCCCTGAAGTGGATTTATTTCTTCAATTTGTTTATTGGTGTCGTCGTGGTTTAGAAGTACAGGGGGTCCTCGACTTACGACGTTGATCCGTTCCTACGTCATGTCGTAAACCGATTTTCGGTGTATGTCGGAACATATGTAAATACTGTACGTAAATAACATACTCTAAGCACTTATCCTATCCTAACACCTATCCTTCTCGGTCCCGAGTCGCGTAACCGTGTATTCTTCCGACATTTACGACGCAAAACCACTTAAGTCGAAACAAGGCTTTATACAGTAAATGGGAGATGTGTCGTAACCACGAAACATCGTAACTTGGGACTGATGTAACCCGAGGACCTCCTGTACTGGTGTGATGAGTATTAAACATTGTAACAATAATAATAACAATAATAATAAGAAGAAGAATTTTAATAATAGTTATTATTGTTGTTGTTGTAGTTATTATGATTGTTATTATAGGCACAGGAGAGGTCATTGTGTCTTTCTGAATATGTATGTGTGTGTGTGAGTGTGTGTGTGTGTGTGTGTGTGTGTGTGTGTGTGTGTGTGAGTGTATAGCTTAAAACTCATGGAGGAGAATCTGAAGAATGTGAAAATCTTGGTGACCTTGTGAACACAAAATACAACACTTTTAACTTAGGGCCTAAGCAAAAGCTCTGTTCCTGATTTGACATATCAGACTTAAATTGTCACAGATGATTTAGTAAACCCCTTGTTGGCCAGAGCAGATACTGCATAACAAGTAAAAATAATGTCAGGGTCATGGATAACAAAAACTAGAAGAAAAAGACACATAGTGATGCCATGCCCTTTGGAATGTGTTCTTTTATCAGGTTAGAGTAAAAGACCCTCAAAATGTTTGTTTATGTCCCTGTTAAATATACCATAGCCTTCATTTTACAAATTACAAAATCTTCTTCCACTCTCTCTCTCTTCCTCATCTTTACATAATGATACATGGTCTAATATTGTAAATACATGTCTGTCTCCTTTATCCACGCTTACAGTCAGCAACAAATAACAACTGAGAGCTGAGTTAACAATCATGCACTGTGTAGTTCATATTGGTCTATAGGTGGAGAGTGTTTTCTATCAGCTGTCACAGAATGTAAATGGTTTAGAAAAAAACATGAAAATGAGTAAAAGTGAGAAAGTAAAAGGACATTTGCAAAAAACAATTATTCTAAGTGACAGTGAATATTTTCTATAATTAAACAATTACACATTCTTCCCAGTTAAATATTTTTTGGGTGATTTTTACACTCTTAATCTTTAAATATATGTCATATGTTTGTACAAAAACAAAGAGGATCTATCTCTGTGATAGCCACTAAAATAGGACAGCAGAGATAGACTCATGGCACCAGACAGACTGATAACAGCACATTCTCGTCTGGAATTTATTTTCTGAAACACTGGCCAATGATTAGTCAAATGCACACACACACACACACACACACACACACACACACAGGCGATAAATGGCTTGTAGTCTGTTGAATATGTAATTTATGTCAGTCTGTCTTTGTTATCTCAGGACACAGAGACAAAATGTGGAAAAATGTTACGTACTGGTTCATTCTGAGTCTCCTGATCTGAAACAAATGAAATAGAAGGGTTGAATACTAATTATTTGGCACAGATCAAAAAATAAATTAAATAAATATACACTGCTTAAAAAAAGGGAGCACTTAAACAACACAATGTAACTCCAAGTCAATCACACCTCTGTGAAATCATCCTGTCCAGTTCGGAAGCTGCACTGACTGTGAATCAATTTCACCTGCTGTTGTGCAAATGGAACAGTCAACAGGTAGAAATGAGAGGCTATTAGCAAGAAAACCCTTATGAAGGAGTGGTTCTGCAGGTGGTGACCACAGACCATTTCTCTGCTCTCATCCTTTCTGACTGATATTTTGGTCATGTTTGTATTTTGTCAGTGCTCTCACCCCTAGAGGCAGCATGAGGCTCTGTCTACAACCCACAGAAGTTGCTCAGGTAGTGCAGCTCATCCAGGATGGCACATCAATGCGAGCTGTGGCACGGTCTCATGAGCATGGAGGAAATACCAGGAGACAGGCCAGTACACCAAGAGACGTGGAGGTGGCCGTAGGAGGGCAACAACCCATCAGCAGGACCGCTACCTCCTCGTATATGCAAGGAGGAACAGGAGGAGCAGTGCCAGAGCCCTGCAAAATGACCTCCAGCAAGCCACTAATATCCATGTTTCTGCACAAACTGTCAGAAACAGACTTCATGAAGGTGGTATGAGGGCCCAACATCCACAAGTGGTGCTTGTGCTTACAGCACAACACCGTGAGGGCGATTAGACATTTGCCAGAGATTTGCCACTATCGCCCTGTGCTCTTCACGGATGAGAGCAGGTTCACACTGAGCACATGTGACAGACGTGACAGAGTCTGGAGACGCCATGGAGAACGTTCTGCTGCCTGCAACATCCTTCAGCACGACCGGTTTAGCACCACATTGCACCACAGACTGTCCAGGACATCCCTCAGGAGGACATCCGCTGCCCAGGAGCATGCTTAGGCATTGTAGGGAGGTCATACAGGCACATGGAGGCCACACACACTACTGAGTCTCATTTTAACTTGTCTTGAGGAATTTCCACTGAAGGTGGATCAGCCTGTAATTTGATTTTCCACTTTTATTTGGAGTATGATTCCAAATCCAAACATCCATGGGATAATAATTTTGATTTACATTGATCATTTTGGTTATTTTGTTCTCAACACATTCCAATGAATAAAGAGAGAGAGAAAGAGAGAGAGAGAGAGAGGGAGAGAGGGAGAGAGAGAGAGAGAGAGAGAGAGAGAGAGAGAGAGAGAGAGAGAGAAGGAGAGAGAGAGACAAATGATTTTGGCACGACGAATTTGTATGGTATTTGTACACCAGATAAACTACCATACTTTACCATTGGAAGTCTAGCAGTACAATAAAATAAAAAAATCTGCTCTGGGTTTAAAACGTCTCTCTTCATCTAAAGAGAGAGGAAGCAAGATTGATGCAGAGTGGACAGATTTTCTTAAAAAGGCTTTCTGTACAATCCTATTATAAGTAACATTTTTCAAGTTCAGTTTGTGCAAGTTTGAAAATGTCTCACCATGTGACAATGTGATTCTGAACCCTCCACCTTTATGTCTGTCTACCCCTCCTCCCCCCAAATCTGTATACCTCCTTCTAACGTCCAGTTCTGCATCACATCTCCCTTGACCGACAGGAACACAGAAAAATATGAAAATGGAAAAAAAAACAACACAATGGGTTCATTGAGAGGGGAAAATACGAGGGATGGGTATTTTCTCAGGAGGAGGACAATGGGCGCTCTCCTCTGTTTGCCTTCCCCCTTTCATCCTCAGCGGTCCACAAGGGAGCCAATTGTTGAGATACAATGCAAAACAGGGAAACTTTTGAGAAGACACATCGCATTTAATTAACTAGTGGTAATGATCTCATTATTGGGAAGAGCTTCTCTCTCTGAGTCCAGAGTTCACACACACACACACACACACGATGGAGAGGTGAGACAGAGGTCAGTGGAACAGAACAGAACCTCAGTGCCCCACACACACATTTAAGCAGCAGTCTGCAAACAGAGGAGAGGAGAGGAGAGGAGGGAAAAGGTGAGGAGAGGAGAGGAGAGGAGTCAAAGGGGTCTATAGGGTTTTTGGACACTCATCCAAGTCTAAAATCCTTTCCCCTGAATTATAAGTCTTCATAATATTTTCTTTAGTAGATAAATGAACCTTAATGGAGAACAGAAAGCCTTGAATTCCTGTGAAGCCAAAGGCTCGATTCATGTACCCGTTTTTCTTTCAAGAGATGAGAGTTAATCTTTTGATATCACTAAACAAACATTCTTTGGTACGCTTTGCAAAGTTAACCTTGTCTGCGAGTGTTTTTGTTTGGTCTGCCAGTTACTGAAAGGCCTCTTACACTTTTTGAGCTGAAGAAACCTAAATTTATACACCAGGGGAGGATGCTGCAACACAAACACAGGAGGAATACGTAAACAAGACAAGGCCATGATATATTTAGACAGACCAGAATCAGAGTGGGGCCAAAACCCATGTTTGACAATTTCCGTGAATGAAGAAGGGATTAAAGTAAAAAGGAATGAGGAATAATAATAATAATAATAAGGACGGGTTTATAAACTACAGTGGAATGCTAACATTAACTGTTAAATTACTTAAGGATATGTGTGATATGAAAATAAGACAAGCTACACAGTGTCAGAGTAAGGCAAGGGGGAAAGGGAGATAGAGAAACAGGCTGGGGAGGAGTGTGTGTATGTGTGTGTGTGTGTGTGTGTGTGTGTGTGTGAGAGAGAGAGAGAGAGATGAAGGGGAATTCTGGAGAGGTTCTTATCTCCAGACAGGCAGAGCCAGAGAGTGATAATAAGATCAGGGGACAACATCCGCTCTCTTTTTACAGATGGAAAAAATATTCTTGAATTTGAATAGAGTTAATGGAGTAGAAATTTGCATTTTTAAATATCTAAGGATCAAAATATTTTAAGATTATACCTACTTTAACAACAGTTTAATTTCACCCATTCGCCCTGAAGTTATAGGGAGTGTATCTTCAAATATTATATATAACAAAACCCTAAATGACATGGAGTGATATTAATGAACTCCTCGAATGTTCCTTTAAAGGAGATATTTGTCCTTTGTTGTGGCTTTGTGTCTGCTTTAAGGACTCTCAGTTCTCTGAATTCTCAGACTGGAACACCAAGATAAGCAGAGCAGCACACGGTACATGCATCAATCAGTCTGGACTGAGAAACGGACATGAAAGATGCTTAGTTCACATATAGGTTACATATGACTGGCCTGTAGTTAATCACACGAATAGCCTCATGACATCATATGACACAGGAATTACAAGCAGCGATGTCACCGCAACTACCGATAAAAAGGAGGAGATTTTTGAGGCCGATAGTTAAGTGTTTCCAAAATGCTGCATCTCCATTTGCAACAATTGTGTCAACTATGAACAAACACAAAAACGATTATAAAGGAAAACATTATTAATCTAAAGGTGTGGTAAATCAAAATAAAGTACTGTTTTTTCTTGGCGGTGTAAAGCACACAACCAACATTGTAAAGAATGAGAGGTAAAAAAAGAAAAAATTAATACCTGAAAGTGGTCCATAATGGATTTTTGGATGAAACCAAAGAACATACAGAATTAAATCCCTTATTTACTAAGATTAACCAGCATTCATTTTTTTTTGTTTTCAATCATGTCTTTAATAATCACAACTCCTCTTCATTTCTCTAGTTAACAGTTAATGAAATTCTGTTAAGATTCTCAAATATACATAAATACACACAAGGTCAGACAGTAACATATATAGAAACAACACTGCTGAATGATTTGTAATCTTCTAGATGATGAATTGGCATATGGATGCCTTTTGCTCTACTGTAATGTAGCAGGATAACAATCAACAAACAAAATATTTAAGTCCTACTACTCAACACAGTGGCAAACTATAATAACAAGAGTGATTTAAACTTCACTCTTGGACTGCCCCAGAGGTGTTAACATATTGGAGAAATTTGGAAAATCTGATATGCCTGGTCTTTAATCCAGAAACATGTGTCTCTAATCAAAATGTCTGTGCTTATAGGCTGGGCTCAATGAACACTCTTACCTGACATAATCGTCTGATATTTAACGTGTTCTTTAAAAAGGAAAGAAAAAAACGAAAAGAAAGAAGAAACTTCTTATACTTTTAAGCCAAGGGAAAGAAAGAAAGAGAGAGAGAGAGAGAGAGAGAGAGAGAGAGAGAGAGAGAGAGAGAGAGAGAGAGAGAGAGAGAGAGAGAGAAGAGAGAGAGAGAGAGAGAGAGAGAGAGAGAGAGAGAGAGAGAGAGAGAGAGAAAGAGAAAGAGAGAGAGAGAGAGAGAGAGAGAGAGAGAGAGAGAGAGAGATGACTGCAGTGTGTCAACACAATGCAATGTTCATTTTCCACACACGCTTCAGGGCTTAGCTAATTAATCTCGGACACTGAAGCACAAGGCAGGTCTCTTTAAAACACAAGATTATTTTTAATACCGCTTTATCGTCTGTGTTTAACTAAGTCTCTGTCATTGCTGATACAAGTCCCTGCTACCATTGAGCTAAGGAAAAGCACTGTTTGCTTTGGGCATTTTTTGGCCGGTCGCCACAAAGCCTATTTGCACCTAATACAGTGAGAAGCAGACAATTCTTATCCAAACATCAGGTACAAAAAGTCTATAAAACGCATAAAAGAACAAGAGCTAAACGTGCACATACATACCTGCAGACACATATCACTCAGTTTATTATACACAAGTGTAAAATTCTTGGGACGCTATATACTTAGACACTGCTTGGAGGATTTGATTGACAATAAGCTAAAATATCACTAGGTTAGGAACTGATGTTGGATGAATAGATTTGGCTGGAAAACCCCACTTCATCTTCTTCCAAAACTATTCAGTTGTGCTCCATAAGTTTTGGGTTTGTCTCTGGTACGCTCAGCTTTAGGTTTGTTCAGAACCCATCAGTTGACAGTATTATTACTTTTCAATACTGGAGTATTTATTACAACACTTCCGTGTGTTTTATGAATATGAATGTACATGCCACAGGATTAGTAGCAGTAAATATTTTAGGATGCTGCAAGAGAGTTTAAATAGTCCTCTAGTCCATTGGCAGTTGTCCCCTTCGCTCCCTCAAGGATTCTGTATGGGGAGTGCAAACACAGATTAGACAATGTTCTCCACTCATGCAGCCACACTTCTTTATCCCATTTTTAAAGCGTTATTCCTTTTTTTAAATAGAAATCTGTTTCATTAACTTTACAATTAAAGCTATGTAATAACATAATTTTGAGAGTAGGGCCACACCCGAAGTCCTCTCCTCAGCCCTATATATACCCTGCAAACTCCCACCTCCACCCTTTTTGCTTGTATTCATCTATTCAACAGGGGGTTTTGGCTTTATACACATTCCACCACTCTGAACTCCTGCCCAAAATATATCTGAGTTCACCTCCCCATTTCAGTCTTTACAGGCGTAGTCCATACTAGCAAATAGTAAATGTTTATACGAGCCACCTACTCTCTCTGCTACAAATGAAAACATAAGAAACATTGTCAACACCTGGTGTCTGTGACCTCTTTGGCCAAAAGTGGCACGAGTGTAAACGTAAGGGCAAGTTGTAAAATTCAGCAGTGCGCTCACCAGAAAAACACAAATTTTAAATGACACAGTTTAATGTAAAATAAAGAAATATATTTATAGTGTCAACAGGAAAATATCCATAAATGTGACATAGTGCCAGCGCTCTGCGCCTATTCCAAATCAAATTTAGAATCATCAGTTTAAGTTGAGTACCACCAGTGTTAAGCCTAGTTTATGCTCATATGTTTTAAAAGCCTGTAGCATGGTTACAGTTTGTAGCTCAATCCCTCCCACAGCCTGACATTACAGTAGCACAAACACAGCACTTAAATAACAGATGTTCTTTCCCTTCCAGGTGTGTATGTGTGAGTGTGCATTTTGGGAATTATCTGGTCTTCAGGTGTCTTTGAACACTGAGTTGGAATTATTTACAAATTGCATGAAAGTTCCCATGGGAGTGAGAGGACTAATCTGACCTGTGCTGACACAGAAGCCTCTGACTTGATTTGGCTGGACCATACCACATCGGAGATCTCATTATCATGCAGTTTGTTATGGCTTCAAACAACCTTTAGATAAACTCCCAGAAATGAAAATATTTGCTAAGACACTCAGAAAGGACACATCCTCCCAAAGATTCCTTGAAAGTTGAAGAAAACTGTTGCTACATTTAGCTGAAGAAATAAATGTCTGGCATTGTGCAGTTCCTCAGTCTCTGGAGACATAAAGATAACTCTGGCCCATGACCACACAGACACCCAACAAACTGCAATGCTCCAGAGTAAACAATGTGCTATAGTAAACCTAGAACATTAACTATTGCACAGTGAAGCCCTCTGGAAAATGTGGCAGTCAAACCTGATTCTCCTCTACAACAGCACTGCAGGTTGGTCTATGCTGGTGGATGACACAGCTTTTTCTACAAAGGAGACTGGCACACCAGCACACCTTCGGCAAAACTCATACTTTCACAAATTAATCGAGTTGAATCTTTAACTCTGTCTTATAGAAATACCATTTTTATTAATATTAACACACAGCTCTGTAAGCACTGGCAGGAAGCAAGATTGATCCCTGGTGATTCCCCAGCCATCTGAGAGTCTGAGAACACAACTGGCCTCTCTCTCTTTGTGTAGGATGGGCCTGTGTCTCCCCATCACTCAGCACGATGCTAGTCAGCAAGGATGTCTGTTAATTGACATTCCAGAACTGACTGTCTGAGCAGGCTGAGGGCAGGAATATACCATGGGAAACCTTTATTGCTGAAATAATGCTGAAAGGTTTACTATTAACCCAAAATATTGTGCGTTCTTTTTCAACCAGTTTTATCCTGACCTGTTCTGTCAAGACCTCACTTTGTAGTGATAGAAGCATATCTGAAATCTATGAGTCTCTCTCTGAGGTACACAACGTGCACCAGATTCAGGCGAATGGTTTAGTGCTTGATAACATGGATATCCTGAAGTAGCCCCAGTATGGCACCATGTAGCCTCTAATGTTTTAACATTCACCATCGCACAGTTTTAAGCACTGGTCTTAAAAATATCTCTTTGAGTAGTTACGATGCATGTCTGACTAAAACATGGTGAAGTAAGCAGTTAATTGCAAAATAATCAGGTATCTACTGGGTTATATGGAATAATTCTAACAATACATTTGTAGAACACAGACAAATATATTTTTTAAGCCCGCCTTTACACACTATAAAACCCGCACACTGTGTGGTCTGTCTGCTTGGTTAAGAGTTGTGGTCATGTTGAGAAAGCAGTTCCTCTCTTCCTCCACCTCATCTCATCAGCGTCTAACTTTCCATCACACTCACAGAAAGTAGCGCCCCATGTTGCTGCTGAATGTGGATTGTGAAGTGGCCGCTTAGGAGGCGCTCAGGCTAGCTTATTAAAGTTTGGTTTCTTTAGGGGGTGTTGGGGAGGGCACTTCTGCAGTGAAAAGGGAGCTAATTTCATGTGTCACTCAAAATAAATGATGCCAGCTCCCTACTGCTGAGCACTTAAGTTGCTGTAATAGTGCAGTATTAAGTGTAGACCACTTCCCATGTTCATGGCTGGGATAATGAAACATGCCATTCCAAATGAGCTACACAGCTACTGCCTTAATCCTTTCACTTACATGCTGTTATAGTTTGGATCAGGTTTGCGACTCTTTTTTAATATGTTCTTTACACTTTAAATGTTTTGACATGAGACAATAACTGAAAAAACTGGCCAACTCAGTGAAAACTGAAAATTGTAGAACCATTGCTGGTTCCTTAAATACTTTTTGGTGAGTGTGGAACTCACAGTCACTACACTGACATGGCAGATGTCGTATGCTTGTAGAAGTTGCCATGACAGATTATGTACAGTAGTGCCATGTTATCATTACAGCTAATTGGAGTACACTTAGCATAGTTAGCATGTGACATAATATGTAATGACATCAAACATTATGACATCCATTTTGACAGTTGTCAGTAATGGAAACGTGACACTGTTACATTTCTGAGGAAACTCTATTACGACAACTCATAACAGCATTTAACATCTGCCACAGCGTGCTCCAGAAACCATTATGACAATATTATTATGCAAGTAGGGTACAGTTTGTCTGAACATTTCAAAGGATGGCCCTGTAAAGAAATATTTATGTGTCAGAGTGAGGAATCTGCACTTAAAATAAAGGTCCTGTAATAATTAAATATGTATCCAAATCTGTACAATCAAACACTGATTCTTAATGAGATACTTGTAAATTATAACAGTTTGGAGGAGATTTCCCTAATTTCACATCTCTTTCTGTGTGCTTATAAGTGTCAGGGTTAAAATTACTAACACTATTTGCTAATTTAGTTTTTTTAACAGTTTAGTTTATCCTCCCCCACAGAGAGAAAAGCCAATTGGGCTCTATTGGACTCCCAGATATGAATCGCTGTCTCATTATGGAGTATCAAGCCAGTGATTTCCTGATGGGCTTACACTTCAATTTTTCGACTATTTCCTTTGTTGATTATAGATTTTATTTAATTTTATTTCATTCATTAATCTTTTAGCATAATTTTCTCCCCAAATATTTTTGGTCTGCAATTTCACCTTCTGAGTGAATCTATGAAGGCTAATAAATGTTTTCTGTGACATGAAGATAAACACCACTTTTTCAGAACTGCCAGAGCTGCAACGCAACTAAAAAGTTTAGCACATCGGTGGAGAATGCAAACTTGTCCAGATGAGTCACATCAGCTGAGAGGTCCTTGAATGACATTTTAAGAGAAAAAATAACTTCAGAAATCACTTTGGCCTTTCTGCATATCTACAGAGAATCAGTCTTTTGTCCTCTCTCTGGCTCTTGCTCTCCTCTTCCTTTTTCAAGCATATTAGTGGCTCGCTCTTACATTAGATGATTTAGAGAAGTAAATGAGTAGAAACGTTTTCACAAGCAGTAAGGAAAGAGGGAGATGAATGAGGAAAGGAATAGAAGGAGAAATGCAGAGAAAGACAGAGCGAGGCAGACAGAGAGAGAGAGTGAGAAAACTTAGAGCAGTTTGTTTCTCATGCAGCCTCCCCCCTCTGTAACTTGATAGCATAATGAGCTCTGACTCTTGCCAGCAACTTCCCTCTCCCTCGCGCGCGCACACACACATACACACACACACACACACACACACACACACACACACACATATATAACACATACTGCATACACACAGCTCTCATTAGTTTAGAGATGTCTGATGTGTTTAGATTTTTTCCCCCACTTACAATGCAATCTGTTAATAATACTTTTAACAAACTGGTAAAAGACACTGCTTTCACTACATCATAATTGTTTAAACTATATTTGGGGCGGGAGGGTACAATTGCAATACAACAATTTGAATATGATGATACGGCAGCTCATTATTTACCCAAAAACTTGCCAACTAAAAGCAAAGAAGACACATGAAGTGCTCAAAAGCAAACCAAAACGGCTCTGTTTACAAGCCTTTTTCCAAAAAGTAGTGATTCTTATTTAACTGAAGAGCAGAAATCAAAATAGCCGTATAAGCATATCATCCGTAATCCATCTACTACCATAAAAACCAAATACGTATGATAAAAGCTCCACTTTACAGTTGTGTTTACACAGATGTTCTCTATGGATTTCTATGTCAAGATTTACATTGGTGGTTCAACTCCTACAGTGATTACATCATCACTAATATCAGCCCGTGTGTTGATGTACAACTCACAGCCTGGTGCTGAGCTACTGCACACACAACACTGTACATACAGTGAGAGAGAGAAAGAGAGTTACTTTATATGAGATGCAGGTGTTGGCTGTACCGAAGCATTATATCATAGTGAGCTTCTGATTTAGCTTCAGCTACTGGGAAAGAACTCAGCAACCAGGGATTTGGGGGTTTGACTGTAAACTAAATTATGTTTGGTTTTGAACACTGTTGATTATATGCAGTAGCCACTGTTTTTAACAGTTAAAGGATTGCCACTGAAGTCTTAGGGCTTTCAGCACCTGTCCAAGGGCTTCTGTTATTTGGGTGTTTTGAGTCAGCAGAGTTGCTTACAGAAGAACACTGTTAGTTAGTCCGGTCTAAACGATTAAATCCTTGATCATTTTGATATCGTCCATGACTGTACACATTCATGTCAGATAGAATGGAAAATCATGCAAGCATTGCTTTAAAGGGGACGTTCACAAAAAAAGCTCTCTGTGAGATTTGAGGATATTGTTCTATTTAAGTTCCATAGGTGGATAATATTTGCTTATAAATATTTTTGCTGTAGTTATTGCTTTAGGTGGATCTGACTCAAACTTACAGACAAGTTAAACTCCAGCTATGTACAAACAATTGTTGTTTTTCTTCCTCAAACATACTGTTACATCTTAAACTTTGCCTTCATGCACAAGTACTGAATGATATTGAAGCAGTGTGTAATACTAGACAGAGACAACAAATGGCCTTCACTGTGCTGTCCTAGGTTTTTACCTGATTTTATCCTCAAGACAGGAGAGAAAGTGAGACATTTCTATTTTGAGGACAAAGGTCTGACATCATCGGCCAAGAAATAACAAGGGCAGTGATAGATGGAAATGTGAAAGCAGGGAAGTGGGCACAAATACAAACATTTTAAGAATCCTATCAGATTATCTTGTATAGCAAGTTATGCCTCTACTTACAGTTACCACAATTCTTGTCAGAACTGTGGTAGTCTTTGTCAGTCCTTCTGTCCATCAATATTAGAAATAAGTCAATTCTGGATTTAAACTTTAGTCTTAATCAAGCTCATGAAAAAAAATTAATTTGGAAAACTTAGTTGCCATTTACATTTTTGTGTTTACGTAACATATGCAAATGCTATGATGAAATTACAGTGACATAGAATCATTAAATGTCATATAGGTTGTGGCCTGGAGGCGCCAGGGACTCACCTTCAGTGTTTAAAAATCTAGCAGGACATGACATGTATTTTACACAATACTTACAACTTACACAGGGAGAGAGAGAACAGAAACATTTTTAGAAAAGTAATTATAGGTGTTCCACCAATTCCAATAGAACCTAGTAAAGTGTGTATGCATGTGGGGGTATGGGGGAGTTGTGTGTGTGGGGGGGCACTTTGAGTTTAATAGCAAAGGTTGCTCTGGCTAAACTCATAAACATGTCAATGAGACCTTGACCTTGCAGTAAACAGCTCCAGTCCCTATGGCCTCTCTGCCTCTCTCTTTCTCATTCATACCTCACTCCATACATGTTTAACTCTTCTAATCAAACAACAAAATACAATATATAAAATGAATCAATGGAGAGTTTTCTTTCATACGAATGGCATGTTAATCATACTACCCATTGTATACAGGCAGAATATAGTTTACAGACTCTGTACTTTGTAAAGCCTACTGTATAGGACATGAAATACTACCTATGCAAAAATCTGTAGATAGCAAGTGTACCAATATCAGATTATTCAGCTAATGCTACTGTTTAAATGTAAGGAACCTCTTGCCATATTTAAAATTATAACGTTATCTGATTTTCCTACTTTGGAAACACGATGTATTTTTTATACTGTAATTATTTTAACTTTTCATAACAAATACAGGTTTTTCAGGCATTTAAGAATCTTCTACAACCCTGTTATTACAGTCATGGGCTACAAATGTTCTACAAATTGTTTAAAATTAAGGTACACAGGATTAGAGTACTAGAATCTTGTTTTGTCATCAAGCCTACAAATACATTCCATCTACAAACTGAAAAACTACTTATCCATTTTTTCACTGCTGTATTAATAGTTCTATTGGAGATCTGTGGAAAATAAGAATTATTTTTCTTAAAATTGTACAAATACACTATCCTACCGTTTCACTAAATAAACCTTTAAAACCTGAAACAGATCCATTTACAAATTCTTCACTAATCCATGATTCAGAAGCTTCCCAGTTAAAGCAGCTCAGATATATTGTGGCCTATGCTTTGTCTTGCAACATTTGCCTCAATTATTCATTCTCTTTCCTTGGGCATCTGTCTCTGTCCTCTTAGAACTGACAGTGGCTCCAAACAATCTGGATTCTTTAACGTTAACCAGAGAAGCACAGTAAAGCATCGGAAGAGATTAATTACCATTCAGTTAGTCGCGTGTTTTGGAAAAGCTAGAACAACTGTCATAATTCACTTCTCCTGCAGCAGATGATCCTTCACATGCAGTGGTGATGTATTTCCCCAGAATAAACAAACAGATAAATTCATTTGGGCTGGACGGTTTTATGACAACATTTGATTTTATTGCTAGGAGGCCTCTCTAGCGTACACAGTAACTGGTCTTCATGCTCCAATTAGCCTCGATTTCCACAACACTTTATCACATGATTCCAAAACCCCATCCAAGGACAGACAAAAAGACACATCTAGAACAGATAGAAAATGCTGAAGTAATCAAAGGATCAGTCAACTGATTTCAATTGCATCTGTCCTACTTTGTGATTGGTTTTCCCTTTCCGTTTTGAATCCATTGCTTTATTTTAGACCACGAGTTCATCATAAACTAAGCTGTAAAAACTGAAGTTCTTCTACTGGTAGACGCTCGCACTAAATAATTCCCTTTGTATGGATTTTGGCCACTCTACCCACATCCCATTACTCACCGCTGAGTAGCTGATGTCCTGTTTTTCTATGGGATCAAAGCCCATTTGATGTAATAAATAGCATAAAAATAATAATTCTGGCATCAATTAACCAGCCTGATCCTGAAGTACTGGCACAGTAATACAGACAGTTGTCAGAAAGACAGTCTTGAGTGTCTCTCTCTAAGATAATGATGTGAAAAACCTTTTCAGTTATGTGACTGCAAGCAGCACCACTGTGCTGGGGCACTTAACTACCACACCCTTGACATAATTACTGAAAGAGGGTGGGGATACAGGTGGGGCCTTTGGCATTCTTCAGCTATCACAGCTCTACTAAAAGATAATTGTCTTTACAACCAGCAATACACAAGCTCAGTCTTGGCAGAGAGAAACTTGATAAGCTACAGACGCAGAGGTGAATTTAACTGATTGTGCTCTTTCTACTTGATCAAGAGGAACCTGGTGGGGGACAAGTGATACATGAAGTAATCAGTGCATTTGTCTTTACTCGTTGTATTGTTTGCTAAATGCCTATTGATGTTGACTTTTACAAAGCAATAGAAGAATCTAAATATTCACTGAGAGATGTTCACTCTTGAAAACACTGGCACAGAACAACTTTTGGTTTCACAAAGAAAGTTTCAAGGTATTGGTCTTGTCTGGAAAATGAGAAACCGAAGGCCTTTTGATAGTTTTAAGAACCTCAGTCTTAACGCAAGTCAAGGGACATCAAGAACCTGTATATTGAAAGTTTATATTTAAGGTGTTGTACAATATATTCAGCCTGATTCATGTTGGTTTTGAAATTCTGTGTGGAATTCTGGGTCCAATAACAGTAGAACTGTAAGTTTCCTTTTACTGCTTAAAATGACTCAATACAATGTTGCCAAGTCTATTCAAATTAGACTTAATCGGTATTTTTCCTCTGGTCCCCCAATTTTTTCACAGACTTCATAAAAGCCAGTGTGTCTAGGTCTGGTAAATTGTGGAATTCTGTGAAACTAAACAGTGGTGGAGGTGATGCATTTGAGAGTCAGGCTAGGGCTGAGAAACACAGGCTTCTCTCCTTTCAGTGCAGTAATCCAGGGGCTCTGCACTCACAATACACACACATTATATCTCGGCAGGAGGCCTGGGGCTACGACTGCCAAGTCAGGGTGTGTGTCACAGTTTAAAAAGGAGAGAGGGAAAAAAAAAGATAAGAGGCTTCTCGGGCCAGGAGCCAAATCTGCTTCTGTGAATTCCATTATTAGACTCAAGCACGCACGCAACCTTTATAGGTTTTCCCCATTTTCTCTCTCCTCTCCTACAATTACACCTTTGTCTTGTTCTTAAGATATGTTTCCCCTTCAATATGCCACAAACAGCTCTTTACAGGGAAAAGGTCAAGATTATTTGACCTCCTTGACACTGAAAACTGAATTTAGCTTCATTAATTCTTCCAATCCAATATTTCCAGGAAATCAAAATGTACAACTGTCCATAAATCTGATCAATTACTCTATATTATGTAAGTGTAGATTCAGTCATGCACAGAGGTGAGTATGGTCAAGCTGTCTGGGTTCCAGATTTGGGGATTTGGGAGTTAGTCACTATGCCCAGCTTAAGGTTCCTGGCCTTTACTTGAAGTGCAGAGGATATGTCACTGTAGCTGGCATAAAGTGGCATTGCAATATAAAATGCTTACAGACAAGGGACAAAACTCCTTTAAGTTTGTGCTCTTGTCTAGGGGATTTGGGAGCTAGTCACCATTGCCCTGCTTTTACAAAATATAGATACAATTATATGGATATCATATTTATAACAGTATAAAAATGGCAAGGCCCTTTCGGCATAGTAATGTATAGAGATTGGTTTGGAATTTGATATTAATATTAAAAGTAAAACTTATGGGACTTTTAACGAGCCCTTTTCTAAAAGTTATGCTAATTTCTTTTGAAAAATTGTATGCATTATTAATAGTTCCATATTTGGAAAACTCGTTGTAAAATGATAATCGAGCAATGTAAGATTTTTGCAGGAACTGTTTTTAAACTGAAAAGACTTCGGACTGTTGATACCTGTGGAATATATAAGGTTCTCTGTATTTTTAATTGATAAAGTTATGTGTATTATGTATGTATCCATGTATATGAATGTGCAGTGATGATTTTCATTTAATAAAGTTGATTTTAAAAAGGTAATGTATGGTAATGGTATGAATTTAAGGTCAATGGCTTCTTCAATAGAACTCTAAAAAATGAGCACATTCTTGAACATCTATGTTTATCTGTCCATCACTACAGGAGCAGCCAGTGAGATGTTTTGCCTTCATTCTAACTCTCTCGTATCTTCACTTCCGCACACACTTCAACAGATCACTCACACTCAATCACAAGTGCCAAAGGCTCCTGGTCAGGTCTGGCCTTGTTTGCCAGTTTAGATAAACCTGAGTCCATTAGACCAGCTGAGTGGAGAGGGTTTTAGCGACTAGGGGTCAGTGGCTGAAGCCTTGCTCTTGAGAGGCCTACATTGTTCTGCCATCTTTGGATGGCTTCTCTGGGGAAGGATCACAGCATCTACTCATATGGTGGAGCCCCTTAAGTGCTCAAAGCCACACTGAGTCTACAGATCAGAGGGTCTTTACTCAGTGAGAACACCCTGGAGAGGGCTGTTATATACTCAAATATATGCAGCTGCCTGGCCTCTTCTTTCTGCCTGAGTGCATTTTGTAATGTTTTGTATATAACACACACACACACACACACACACTCCATTACGTACAAATGTACATATAGAGTCACATGGAAAATTTTTTTTTAATAATAAATAATAATAAAATAATTTCTTACTTGTGAACGTTCTAAAGCAAAGTTACAGTTTATTTGCTAAAATAAACAGTATTAATTAAAATAACATAAAAATGAATAGGGATAGTTTATTTCAGTACATTAAACACATAAATTAAACAGATGTACATAAAATATATTTAAATTAGCTTCCTGAATATTTGTTCACTTATTATCACGCCAATCATCAACAAAGCTTGCTAATAGACCAATGTTTGCCAACACTTTCTTTGAACATTAAATGACCTGTTAATTCTGAATATACCGAGGTGTGTATTGCCTACTAATAAAGTAGAAGTACTAATAAAGAGAAGAGGTATTAGCCTAGTATTCATTTGCATAGATATGTCACATGAAGCCAAAGACAGAATACTTTGGTTCCAGTGTGTTCACTTGAACTCCCTGAGACAGCTGTAAAACAGAAAGGTCTAAAGAAAAGCAACAATGAAACCATGTTTATTTTCATGCTTACCAATAACCTCAAATGTGCTCCAATGTAACTATAACTGATTATGTAATTGATTTAGCCAAGAATGTGTGGGAAAGGTTTTCATCCAATTGTACTGCAGTTTATTATTTATTTTCAAGTAACCACTAAAGTCTGCTGGCGTCAACTGGAGTATAAAACCAAGCCTCCTTGAATATGTTTACAGCTGGATAATATTTTCAATTGAAGAGGTTTGTGTTGTATCTGTGTAAGTAGGAGTGATGAATCAGTGATACTGCCAAAGCAGCAGATTTGCCAAACTCAAGCTCCTGGCTGACCTTTCATGCAAAGATTTTTCCCCCACTTCAGAGCACTCAGCTGTTCATATTCTAGCAAATAATAATAATAAAAAAAGATCTATTTGAAGGAGGTTGACATTTAAGTTTTTAACAGCTATAGCCAGCCTTAAACATTCCCAGCATTATTATTTCTCTTGTGGGGCAGATTTATATCTAAATGTTAGCCTAACTTCAGTGTAAATGTTTGGAGTGGAGAGGGCCATGAGGACATGGTTCCGGTTGGTGTTTTGCTGTCTTCAAAGCACATCGCTTTACTTGTCTCTTCCACTCAAGCAAATATTTACTTATGCCGTCCATTAAATGGACACTTGTCAGAAGGCCATCACTTCAGTTTCCAAGCCTCAGGGTTCCCTCAGTGTTCTACTTTGGGCGTTCCATGTAAATATCTGTTGTGGAATGATGGATTGTGTTTGTTTGCTGGGAGCGCCCAGGTTTATTTCATTAGCAAATCTAATAAATAATCGTCTGGGCCAGGGATAAGATTTGTTAACATTTGTTTAAACGAAAGTGGAAAAGCTACCTACAGATGCATGTTTTTATTTCTGAAGACGGTAAACAATGCCAAGTGGGTCAGAGGCAAGGCCAGGTCAGCGGCTGCCTGTAGTTCAGTCAAAAGGACAAAATCTCTGTCTGGAACACAACAGCACCACATATTAAATGGCACTCACTTGAACAACTTGTGTATAAATGTTGACATTGGAGAGCAATTTATGTCCTAAAAAGACATATGATTTAAATGCTCTCAGTCCTACAGCCTCCTCTTGAAACAAAAAAAGTTGATAGTGACTCAGATGACAGCGAGAGTGCAGGGATAAATGTTGTAGGGTTTATGACGTTTTATTATTTTTAAAACACTGTCAGCAAAAGTTTTCAAAACCTTTGACAGGGAGTTGTATATTCTTGCTTACAATAAAAAAAGAAAGAAAAAAGTAAGAAAGAAAGAAAGAAAAAAACAAGGAATGGCAGTGACACAATAAAAGTTGACTGCTGAATTAGAAAGAGGGCAGTTTGAAGTCACATCAAAACAAATTGAGCTTTTGTCAGAGCCTCAGTCGGAGCCCCAGTTCTATTTGCATGTGAATGCAGGCAGTCTGGTGGCCAGCGTGGTCAAAGAGCACACATACTGCTCTTTACACACGCCAGTCGAACAGAGACAGACCCAGGATGAATACCTGTCTCAGTATGATCTTAATGACATTCATGTAGCTTTCACCAATATATAATACAGGGTGTGCTCCTTCAAATCACAAGGCCCAATAACGTGCAACGTTTAAAATTAATGATTACAACAGCACTAATACTATTGTATTCCATTTGTTACACAGCACTCTCCAGAAATAGTAATTAATAAAACTTCTGCTATATTCTAACTTTATATAACCATTTATATACATTACACAGCCAGTTTTTTAGAATTTGAATGGTTTGAAAGTCACTAAAAGCATTTGCGTGTGTGTGTGTGGCACTTGAAGCAGGTGATGGCCCAGGCAGAGCTGAGCGGAGAACACAATCAGAGCATTAGCTTGTCCAAACTCTCAGGCTTTTGTTATCATTAGCAGAGCACTAATAGTCCTGTGGGAGGCTATACTCACTAATGCTAGTGTCTGTTAAGTGGACGGCCCCGCTAATGGTGTCTTCAGGGGTCCTGACTCCCAACAAGGTCACCTGAGACGTGGGATACAGAGAGACTGAGCTGAAACTGACCAAGCACTTAGGAAGATTAACTCTAGTGTTGAACTAGATAACGCTGTCAGTAAGGATTCTTCACTCAAGTCCAGTTTATTCTAAGTAATTGTCCTGTTCTTGGACTTCAGTTCCACCTTCAGTACAATCATCCCAAGACGACTACATAGCAGACTGACCCAGCTTAATGTGCCAGACCCCACCTGCTAGTGGATCACCAACTTCCTCAATGGCAGAGAGCATTAGGTGAGGTTGGGAAAGTTTACCTCTGGAACCCAGATCACCAGTACAGGTGCTCCGCAGGGTTATGTACTCTCCCTAGTGCTCTTCTCAATGTACACCAACGACTGCACCTCCATGAACCTCTCAGTCAAAATCCTGAAGTTTACAGATGACACCACTATCATTGGCCTCATTCGTGATGGTGACAAGTGGTTGATCAGGTTATCCTCTGGAGCAGCCACAACAATCTTGAGCCAAACACAGCTAAAACAGTGGAGATGCTAGTGGATTTCAGGAGCATCTACGGGGTCTTCACTCACTTGCCCTTGTCACTTTACCACTACAGCACATAACCACGGCACCCAGTACTTTAATATAAAACTTGCACAATGCAAAGTTTACAGGTATAACTGTTTGTCTCTCTCTCTGTGTGTGAGATAGTATATTTTTGGTCAATCTATGCACACTGTGAGCTACTGTAACCTAAACCAAATTCCTTGTATGTGTGAGCAAAAGTGGGCAGTAAAACTTGATTCTGATTCTGAAGTAAGGTTTAGCAGTCATCTGGTAAATAACACACAGGATCTTCACACATCTGTTTAGCCAGTGGTTATGGACAAGTGAAATCCTCTATTTTTTTTATCAAGATTTTATTCTGATAACAGAAATAAACAGCCTTTTAGTATTGAATAAGTAGCCTGTGTCTACTCTCTCCTCTCCTCTGTGATTTTATAAATATGACCAGCTAGCATGCTGCATAGAGCATGCACATTGACATTAGCAACATGAACAAAAGCATACATAATTGCCATAAGAAAATACTTTAGTACAATGGCTGATATATATATATATATATATATATATATATATATATATATATATATATATACACACACATACATACACACACTGTGTATATTATACTATATATATATATATAACATTTGGTGACTTAAAATAATTTGAAAATATAGGAATAAGAGATTAAATTTGGAACAAATCTGAGCTTATAAATTCTACATTAAAAATATAATAGACAGAGTGCTGTGTCAGTTTTAGGCACCATGTTTTTAACATAAAATTTACTTGGAAAATAAGTGTTTTATCATCTTAGACGAACACATGTATTTGAATAAACATAACTACTTTTAATTAAGTTAGAACTGATTTTATGTATGTTAATAAATACAGAGTAGTATCTTTAGTTCTCAATACCTGATTCACCTAGGTATATAATTTTGTTAAATCAGGAGTGATGCTGGTGCACTTGAACAAAACTGTACTACCAAAAAAATGTTTCGTGCTAATAGAGCATTTGATCAGAATGTTGTTGTTTTTTTTGCTGTGTGTGTGAGATTATAATTATGTTATAATGGGTAATAATGATTACATATTCATAAAACCATCAACTACAGTTCATTTTTAGTTAGAGCACCAACATTTAAAACCATGCCAGCACTGTAATCTATAATAAAGACATGTTCATTCTATTTTAGATATCTGCTTTACTTTCACTTTATTGCATTTTGAATGTCTTATCTGTAACACACTGTTGATAAACACCCCAGATGCCAGAGGAATGCAGTGTTGTAATCTAATCTAAAGACACTGACAGCTCTAGGCACAACTGACCGACACTACCATTTACAATGTTTGAGCTTAAATGACTTCAGTCTTAACAGTCACTTTAGTTTTCTCCTTCTGCTCGAGAATATGCTGAGCCATTGACATTTACTGCAAAGTAATTCACTACGGAATGTGAGCCAATGCTGTGGGTCAAGTTTAAATCTCTGGTTCGCAGATCACTGAGTGAGTAAAGTTACCAGGACTACACTATATTGACTTACTCTGAAAATATCACAGCTCCTGAAGAAGTCCCGTACTGAGCAAAAAAAAAAATAATAATAAAAAATTCAGGCTGAGTGAATACAGTCATGTTTCTGTGCTTGTTGAACGAGAGCCAGGAGCTCAGAGCTCACAGCCTACTGCCATTCCCTCGCACACTAAATAAATACTCACTCTACCTCCAGCATTAATCCCCAGAGTGCAAGCTAGAGAGCAAAAGAGAGATGTAATGTGTCCCCTTTGGAAGGACTTCAGAAATGACGCAGTCCAGTGGAAGCACTACTTTTGAACAAGGCCCCTGTGTTAACAACTACGCATGCTACCGACCGAAATTCACAGCACACGCGTGCACACATATATGGCATACCCATGAATGCACAGAACCCTGAGAAGTAAAACTACAGCCAGACATAAATTTTACAGTCAATATGGAGTTCTTTATTTATAGAAGTTAATTGAAATAAAAAACGTCCATATTTGTACCCTGGTGTCAGTGAAATTCTTCTACATCAGCTTCTTTTAAATGCAAAACAAGTATTTATCACACCTTTTTTTATACAAATGTGCAAATAAGAGGACATCACGAATCCTTCAGTCTTCAGTGTCAGTCCAGGATCCACAGGACACAGCATGGAGAGGGTCAGGGCTTAATGCTCAGCAATCCCACCCTCTCAAGTTCTAATTCAAGTAAAGTGCTCCATTAAAAAAATTGTCCTTAAATTCTCTCTCCTTCTTACAAGGAAAACAACAAAAATATTACAAATGCAAAGAGCAAATAATAATAATAAAATACAACAAAAAATGCTATGCAGTTCAAGCATAAACAGTGTCCAAAGCCTCCTCCTTAGAGTCCACCTGCAACATTGGAGGCACAGAGAAGTAGTCATACAAACTCCAGTTTACCGTGCCCTGTGTACATCCCCCAGTGCACGAGTGAGAGAAAGCGTTCTCCTCCTCCACCACCTCCTGCCAGGCTCAGCTCGGCCTGCCGCAGCTTATCACAGCCCAGACAACAGTTCTCATGTCCTGTAACTGGAACCATGCATTCGAGGTCCAGTTTGGCAACATGGCCTTTTTTGCCATGGTGGTGTCCGTGGAAGCTGTAATGCAGACGAGAGAGCATCTGCTGCCTCTGGGCCTGCAGTCGCTTGTTCTCACTCCGCAGCATCCGGAGTGCCAGCATAATCAGCAACACCAGGATGAGACCTCCAGCAATGGGCACGGCAATCACCGCAGCTCGAAACCAGACCTCTTTAGCTGAAGCTAACTCCTGAACCCTCGTGATCAGGTTCTGGTTGGAGTTTTCTGACTGGTATCGGTCTATAAAAAAAAACAAGAGGGGTTATTACCGATTTAAAAACATGTAAGCAGTGTAGCTAAGTAAGAATGTGAATTCAAGATTATTTCATGATGCCCTTCAAGATTTTTATTTATACTGAATTTATTGATGTGATTAAAGCATGCTCTGCCAAAGGATACTCTGAGAGGAACATTCCAGTACAGTGGGAAAAAAATACATGATCCACATGCAATAAAATAATATGCGATCTGTATTCAAATGCTCAAAGGTAAACCGTCTACCACCCACATGCTCTGTCCAGACTAAAAGTCATTAAATATCAGACAGCAGCCTGACAACATGGAAACTATGAAAGATGGTTCTGTATAATACGCATACATGGGGACTATTATGATTTGGATCAAACTGTATTAACTATATTAATTTTCTGGATACAAAGTGGCAGCACAAGTTCAAACTTAACCCCACAAATTTCCAAACATTAAACTTTAATCAACAGTCTGTGAATTCAGTTGATCCTCCTGTGTCGTTCTCACCTGTAGAGTCAGTTCGAGTGTGAGCAATGTCGTGTATTCCTCGGTAGTTGCACATATCATCATGACAGCACGCAATGGGAGAGGGGCCTCCATTTAAAACGTCCACATTCCTCTTGGTGCACACATCCACTGAGTTTAATAGTGGGTCCAGACACCCATGTGTTAGAGGGGAGTTCGTATTAAGTGGGTCCAAAACCTTGGTGAAACAAGCATTAAGCTCCGACTTGCACATGTATCCGGTGGCAACACAATGGGGTGCGTCGCAGTAGCACCTGATCTCTCCTGTAAATTAGAAAAGATACATAAATCAGAATTGTTGTGTAACATTTAGCACAAAAACATTTAAATATAAATTAAATCTTACTGAAAATCAAACATGGATCAAATAAAGGCAGTGGCTTAGGACTGGTTATGGAGAAAAGAAAAATTCCCCCAACAGTTACGTTGTGAACTTTGCGCTCCACGAAACACACTTCCTAATTCGTGGACAAAATGTAACTGTCGTTTCAGATAATTCACTGTTGTAACCTATATGTCAGCCATAAAGTGAAAAGGAATTTGTCTACTTTTTAATACTTGCAATAATATTAAACTAACTGTACTTCTTATACATTTATCATATCTGCATTTAACCTTTACTGTAATTTCTCCTGCAGTGCCTCTGTTGTCTGGACCTTTCCGTTGTTACTATAAAATAGGAATAGGGAAATAAAATAGGAAGCTGACTATATTTGGTTTGTTTGCCAGCGTAATTGTAAATTATGTTCAGTCCAAATGGAAACTCAAAGAGCAGGAGGTGGGGGGGGGGGGGGGGGGGTAGAACTTGCATGCAATCAGAGAACTGGCATGTGTAGTAAAAGAGTGCGTTTTAAAAGCAAAGAATGTACCAAAATATGTATATTTCTATAAAATATACTGATCACAAATAAAAAGAGATTCTAAATTTATGGGAATATCTTACAGACTCAATAAATACATTTAATGTGTATGAAATATTCCCCCCTGGGGTCGATTGCATTTTGGGAAAAACTGCTAGTGTGCAAAAAAAGGCAAGAATACACCAGGAAAAAACAACCATATAGCCTTCCTGTGATGATGGAAAGAGATTCTGAGCTTTTCTTGTATGAACATGAGCTACTGACAAAGGGCCAGAGTGAAGGATCCAGTTTAGGGAGTAATCACCCTGAGCAGAGAAAATAACCGAACACAGTTTTACTGTCTAGAACCGAGGACTGGACAAGGATTTGGAAGTGTTAGACTTCTTTATCCAGGTTAAACATTTAATGCTTTGACCTATATCAAAAAAGATCAACCTCTGCACACCATCATGTTCAAGCCATGGGCAATTGTAACTGCAGAAAACCTTACCACCAGAACAACTTACTCCAACTAATAAGAGACTAAACAGGGGGTGTCCTGAAGCTAGAAAGCAGAAAACAAACTTGTTTAACTAAGTTATATGGTCCTTTTCAGACATTAATACCTCGGGGGATTAGCCTACGTGCAATGCTTTCCCCCCAAACATGAAGTTTGACCCCGTTTTCGCGTTTGTGTACACAAGCTCTGATCTCGGATAAGAAAGCTATGTGGTATTTGTTACAGCAGTTTTAGTTGTACAATTTTAAACAGGCCAGTTTTTAAATCGTGTAACAGCCTTAGATTAACGTGTAACTGTATAAAGGTGTAACGGTGTTGTTTTTCGTACCTTGTGTAAGGAGAAAGGCCATCGCACACAGCTCCAGCTGAAACCAAAGCGAAACCAGACTGGAATGACGATCCATTTACGGCTAATCTTCACCGGTTCTCCAAGCCTGCGGCAAGATCCTCGAAATCTGTTTCTGTGGTAAATATTCGCGTTCTACATGTAGTTCAAACACATCGCTGCATTCCCATAGATCCGTACTGATATACATAGAGTCCAAACACTTAAACCGAGCGGGGATTCATCAGTGCTCCAGCTCTCCCTCCGGCTCCATAGACGAGCAGAGAAAGGATCAGAGGGAAGGAATGAAAAATAAAGCAGGCGATCACAAAATATAAAACAGTCCTTGTACGTAAAGTATAGTTTCCAAATTCGAAAAGGAATACTGCGCATAAAAACACTAAAAAGGGACACGAGTTTAATCCATAAGAGCTGAGACTTCAACTCGTCCCCCGCACGGCAGCACAGGACCCTCCACACCAGGAGCCTCAGCCCATTGCTTATGGAGATCCGCGTAGCCACGCCCCCGGACCCGCTGATTGGACGAGGAGATAGTTGCTTTATTTTCATACGCGGTACGATAAGGTCGCTGTAATGGGACTCACCGTCGCCACGCCCCCTCGCTGCTCTCATCGGACGGCCTAATTTGCATAACGTTCGTTATGAATTGATTTTTTTTTATTTATGTCTGCGATATTGAACAAAAACCCGAAGAGAAAAGGCTGATTTCCATATGAGAGTTATCGCTATATTAACCACATTCTCTTATCTGTATGGCTTGTGAATTATGATATAGCGTTAAATTTAAACTTTATAAAAGCATTATAAACTAAATATCTTGTAGAATAAAAGTAAATTCCCATAAAATTAAATATTTTGTTGGTTTTATACCTATAAATAAGTCACCTACAGACAAAATGTTACTATAGATTTCAATATGAATTTAACATATATTTGGGGGGAAATGACCAACTAAAAGGCATATTATACACTATTCAGCTCGGCTCATAAACAGAAACGTTATAAGAAATGTGTTCCTCCGGCTACTGAAGTCTACAAAGGTCGCGGAAAACCGGATGCGGGGACCGGGACTAAGCGGTTAGATAAATTAGCAATCCAAAGAGACACATGGCGCCAGAGAGACGACACACAGACGCAGCCACTCAACTACCCCCAAGACAATCCCATGCAAAGCACACGCGCGCGCGCAGCCCCGATCGATATCTCCACAGCCCCTGCAGTCTGTTCATGTTTATCATCTGGTGAGTTCAGACTGAACTGGACTACGGTTTAAAACTCAACATATAAGCAAATCAGCAAGGTTCGGTATAGAGCTACTTTCAAACAAGTATAAACTTTATACAGGTGTTATACATGTTGAGAATAGACTGTTGTTGCCCCCCCCCCACACACACACATTATACAAAGTCTACATAGCCTATATATGTGATGATATATAAAGTTATGGCACTGTTGCCCCCTACATTTTGATTTCCCCTTTCTCTATAAGTAAACTGGTCTCAGAATTGTTGCCACATATGAGCTCCAGTGAAACATGAAAATAAAAGTTATTTATTCACTGAAAAAATCTCCTTTACAGGCCGGGCTAATAAAGCTGAGAATATCACTAAACATTATTTCTGAATACTGTTAATTACAGTAGATGTAAAGATGGAGGCGGCTTTGGTGGAGATCAGCTGTTGAATATGTGCACACAGACGCACACAGAGTCACACGGTAACACACAAGAAGGAAGATTCACAAATATGCAGACAACTGAGATACAGACACACAGACGGAGACACAATGTCACAGACACATACACAGACAGGCGCGCGCGCGAGAGAGAGAAACAGACACAGTGGCGCTCAGACCTCGGTGACCTTTGGTTGCTGATAGACGGCCATTGGTTCAGGGTCAGAGGAGAGGGGTGTGTGTGTGTGTGAGAGAGAGAGAGAGAGAGAGAGAGAGAGAGAGAGAGAGAGAGAGAGAGAGAGAGAGAGAGACAACCATTGCAGTTAATTGTTGTTAGATTGGCCGAGGCGCCAGTCTTTTCACCGATTATTAGGCCCTACCCCACACATATCACTGGTCAAACCTTAACGCGTTTCAGAATGAAACCCGTAGTGAAGTGCTGCATCAACCACAGCGTTTAATGTTACATTTATTTTAACTGCAAGCAGTTAATCGTTAGAATCAATATATTCGTTATACAAAGTCGGGAAAACTTTATTTCCTCCAGTGTAAATCCGCATAGGAAATGTTCAAAAAGTGAGCCAGCCCGTAGATGCATATTGCCGAAGTGTATGCGAGCACCTTATCTCTTCAGAATTATGATTTTGGGCAGATAGACGGGTTTTGACACAGTGAAAGCATATGGAGTTTTTCTGAGCAAGTGCTTCCCTCTAGTGTCCAAGATTGGACCTGCACAGAGTGGTTGTCCAAAATCTCATTCTGTCTCACTGAACATCCACCAATTATCTGTAAGCGCTTATCCAGTTCAGGAATACACCTTGGAGCGGGCGCTAGTCCTTCATAGGGCAACACAGACACTCACACACATTCACTCACACCTACGGACACTTTGGAGTCGCCAATCCACCTACCAACGTGTGTTTTTTGGACTGTGGGAGGAAACCGGAGCACCCGGAGGAAACCCACGCAGACACAGAGAGAACACACCAACTCCTCACAGACAGTCACCCAGAGCGGGACTCGAACCCACAACCTCCAGGCCCTTGGATCTGTGTGACTGCGACACTACCTGCTGCCCTCTCACTGAACAGCATGAGATGATTTTTTTATAAACAGTGTATGTTTCTGTAATAACCTTAACAGGGCACGAGAGTGTTCAATGTAATGCTCACTCTATCACTTAACAATCTATTTTGTTTTTCAAAACCCAGCCCAGGCAGAGCAGTATCAGTAATTAGAGTTAGTAATTTGTGATGAATCATGTGTAATAAGAATAAAGGAGTAATACATGTCATTTCTGTTAGGATTAAGTAAACATAATTAATAACAGGCATCATAGTTAAAACTGTTACTATAACCTTTTAAAGCCATTCCCAGCTATGATCGTACAGAAGCCATTAATGTGTGAGGGCCCTGCTGGGTGTAGACATATATTTGTGCTACATTTGCTGTTGAATACTAATGTGTTTGAACAGCTTCTAATCTACAAAAGAAACAGAGAAAAACAATAAAAATAGGTGTGACTGTGTGCAGACGTATCTGGCTATTTCAGCAGGGGGTGGGGTGTGGAGTGTAGAGGACTCTGGCTCCATTCTTCACACCTTTAAAGACAGAGAAAACAGGGAGAGTGAGACGGTAAGGTGTTAGGGGGTTGCTAGGGATGAAGGTAATCAGACACAGACAGGACATGGCCTGCGTATAAGGAAGGGAGAGAGAGAGAGAGAACTTCTATGGCCTTGCATTCAAGTTAATATAGAATCTTTCAGTCGCAATGAACCTATAATATCAGAGAGTTGATGTTGGCATTATCCTTTTGTGGGAATTGAATATAAAAATGATAAAATAAATCATAATTATAATATACAGTGAGGAGTTGGTGTGTTCTCCTCGTGTCTGCATGGGTTTCCTCCGGGTGCTCCGGTTTCCTCCCACAGTCCAAAAAACACACGTTGGTAGGTGGATTGGGACTCAAAAGTGTCCGTAGGTGTGAGTGAATGTGTGTGTGTGTCTGTGTTGCCCTGTGATGGACTGGCGCCCCCTCCAGGGTATTTTCCCCGCCCTGCGCCCAATGATTCCAGGTAGGTTCTGGACCCAACGTGACCCTGAACTGGATAAGAGTTACAGATAATGAATGAATGAATGATAATTATAATATATGAAATCATTTTTTAAATCAAATCATGCTACATTGGCATTGGTGGAATTGTTAGGGGAAAAAAACCAACAAAACAATGCCAAGCATGTCATCAAGTTTCCTGATGATACAAACTTTCCTGAGCTCATTTCAAGCAGCAATGACGGCCTACAGAGAGGAGGTAAGGCAACTGGATTTCTAGTGTAAAGACAATCTCTCTGAACACCAGCAAGACAAAAGAGATGATTGTGGACTTCAGGAGGAAACAGAAACTGCACAACCCTCTACATATCAGTGGTTCAGCAGTGCGCATGGTGCCCATCTTCAAGTTCCTGGGACTGCACATCACAGAAAAACTCTCCTAGATACTGAACATGTCCTTCTTGGTAAAGACGGCACACCAGTGCCTCCATATCCTAGGAAGACACACCCACATCCTTAACTGTTTCAGAATTGTTTTAGAGAGAGAATTCCGACCCGTAGCATCACTGTCTGGTTTGGACACTAATCTTCATCAGACAGGAAAGCACTGACTGCAGCGGATAGTGAAATCTGCCATTAAGGATATTGACAATGAAATGCATACAGGTGCATCTAAAAAAAACTAGAATATTATAAAAGGATAACTTTTATTCATTCATTATCTGTAACCCTTATCCAGTTCAGGGTTGAGATGGGCCCAGAGCCTACCTGGAATCATTGGGAGCAAGGCAGGAATACACCCTGGAGGGGGCGCCAGTCCTTCACAGGGCAACACACACTCAACACCTACGGATACTTTTGAGTCGCCAATCCACCCACCAACGTGTGTTTTTGGACTGTGGGAGGAAACCGGAGCATCTGGAGGAAACCCATGTGGACACAGGGAGAACACACCAACTCCTCACAGACAGTCGCCTGGAGCAGGAATTGAACCCACACTCCTCCAGGTCCCTGGAGCTGTGAGACTGCGACACTACCTGCTGCACCACCATGCTTATAGCTCATGTAAATCAGAATTACACTATCTTAAATTACTAGTGTCCAAGCAAATTACTAACTAAACAGTATAAATACATTTGATCTCAATCTGCTTCACCACTCACAACCACAATCACAGGGAAGATTGCTGACTTGATAACTGTCCATAACATGGTCATCAATACCCTCCACAATGAGGGTAAACCACAGAAGGTCACTGGGAAAATGCTGGCTGTTCAAGCGTTATATTAAAGCATACTATTTGAAAGTTTAATGGATGGGGAAAATGTGGTAGGAAATATGTTCACCGCCAACAGGGATGACCGCAGTATTGAGAGATTTGTCAAGAATATTCAATTCAAGGACTTCGGAGAGCTTTAGAAAGCTTGGATTGAGGCTCATTTCTGTGCATCAAGAGACATGCTGCACAGACGTCTCCAGGAAAAGGCCTACAACCGCCACATTCCTAATTACAAGCCACTTCTGAACCAGAGACAACAGCAGGAGCTTACGAGGGCCCAAGAGAAAAGTAACTGAACTGTTACTCCGTGTTCCCAAGTCCTATTTTCAGATGAATGTAAATGTTGCATTTCTTTTGGAAATCAAGGTCCTAGAGTGTGGATTGTGGAGTGTGATGAGTTGAGAGGCACATAACCCAAGTTGTCTGATGTCCAGTGTGAGGTTTTCACATACTGTAATGGTTTTGGGTGCCATGTCATCTGCCTGTGTTGCTTCACGTTGTTTTATCAAATCCAAGGTCTACCAGGAGATTTTAGATCAATTTTTTATAAATCAGCTTTATAGAGATGTTGATTTTTTTTTTTCCCCAGCAGGACTGAGCACCTGCCCACAGTGCCAAAACTAATACCAAATGGTGGGCTTAGCACAATATTACTGTTGTTGACTAGCCAGCCTACTCTGCAGGCTTGAACAGTATTGTCATAAAGAAGACAAGAAACACCTGCTCCAGCAATAGAGACAAACTGAAATCCAGTGTCAAAGCAACCTCTTTCAGCACTGCGACAAACTGACTGGCTTCACACCATGCCACACTGACAAAGCATTTTGTAGTAAAGGGGCCCCAACCAGGTACTGAGTATATAAATTAACTTACTTGTCAGACATTGGACATTTCTGAATTGCACACCCGAATCCTTTTGATCACAGTAAATATAATAACTTGAGATAGTGGATTTTGGTTTTCAAGACTGAAAAATAAGAACATGTCCATAAATTTGCTGACTAACCTGTAATAGCGAGTAAAGAGGCTCTGCCATTGCTGTGCGTTCAGACAATTGGCTTATAATCCTTAAGTGAGAAGGATTACTAAGGCAAGGGAATCCAACAAGGACTGTGGAAAAAATGTTGGTTGTTCCCAGTCAGCTGTGTCTAAAATTTGGTTTATTCATAAACAAAATGGGAATGATATAAAAGGAAAATATACAGGTAGATTAATGAAGATGTCAAAGTGTGGGAATTGAAAACTAAAAGCTATAAACTTTGAAAGAGAAAATACAAAAACATTCCAAAATAAGATGGGGATTCATTTAGTGTGACCAGACGTCCTCTTTTACCCGGACATGTCCTCTGTTTTAGACTTAAAAAATGTCCGGCGGACATTTTGTTTTTCTAGAGCTTACATAGAATTTCGAGAAGTGTTTCGTTCACAAACTAGTCCCGCCCTCCCCTACTCCGATTGGTTCGCTTGAGTGAGAAGGGGGCGTGGTGAAGTAGCCTAAAATTTTCCTGATTGGACGGTCTGACTGTAGCGCTACCGTTATTGGTCGATAACCTTCTCTGTAAACATTTAATTGGTCAGTCTGTACGTCAGTAGTCCTTGTTTACGTCAGGCAAAGCCCATGTACCCACCCTCATCTCGAGCAGCTATGCCGAAACGTAAATGTATGTTCTCGGATGAATTAAAAAAAGAAATTCCCATGTTTTGTGTAGCAAATAAAGGTGTAAAGGACCTAAAAGCACACATGGGTTTAGCTAAACATACAACGGCAGCGAGGGGCGAGAGCTGTCCTCTTTTTCACCATCTGAGATCTGGTCACAGTAGCCTAGCAATAAGCTAAACTTATTTAAACAAATGTAGAGGTACCGTTATTCTTGTAAATGTGATCGAAGTCGAACTCGAATTCATCCGACACTATAAACCTCCGTAATGCAGCTACGTAGCCGAGTATAATCTGAGCCACCGAGTTTAGCGAGTCAAGCTAACGTTAACTAACACCAACTAAAACAGGCGAAGTGAGTGTCCTTACCCTGTTTACCTCCATGTTACAGAGGCTCCTTTCGTTGGTTTCCTTACATGCCCATAGTGTTGGAAAAGCGCCAGTGAAATGAGCTACAGATAACGGAGTGAGCGGATGGTCCTTTCCAAAGTGCCCGTTTAAAGTTGACAAATGTAGTCCATTTTCTGGATATTTTGGGATCTTTGGGCCATTTGTTCACAGATGTCCCACTGTACATTGAATGATTGCAGCCAAAAACAACACACCTTTTCGTCATTTTGCATTAAATTAAGTGCAGCTTCTAGAGTTGTTGTCCACCATCTACGTCACAGGCAAGACGCCCATTAGAGTTTCCGAACACCGTTGGGGGGGGCAACGGTCTTTTAAACCTTATTCCTTCAATTAGTAAGAAATAACATGTTTTCTGACTAGCAATAAACACAAGTTAGGAACTCAAATTCCACTGTATTTATTTGTGTGACACTTTCATAGAGCTGGTGCTTAGCCTTTAAGTATTTTTAAAAATGATAATGCAGCTCACCAAGGGCAGTTTGTCAAAACTCATTTTCTTCAGGAGAGGAATCATGGCCAGCAAACAGCATGGATCTCAATGATATTGAACATTTATGGTGGAAACATTTAAAGCCTGGTCCTTTTCCTTTTAAATTTTACATTCGTTTTTCATATTGTGAGAATAATTTTATATGCCTTTTATTCAAGCTTAGCTAACTTTACATTAAGACAATCAGCGACTCTAACAAAGAAAGGATTAGATATGTTTTATTGCATGTTTTCATGTGTGGACATAGTTGGAGATGCCCTTTCACACGTTTCCACAGCAGGAGAAAATGTATAAAATATATGTAACGACATTCAAATTAAATACTAGTTTACTGATATATGCTCATAATAAATCATTGTGAGGGTGCAAATGTAAATTTAAAGCAGAAGGAAAACACTTATATAAGACACATTGAGTCCCGCTGAAGAATTTTCAACTGAAGTTCTACATACTGACACCAGGTAGAGCTATACATCTACTGTAAAAAATGCACTCCTCCGCCTGTTGATCCTCCAGGTGCCTACGTTCTTTATCCTAAGGCTGAATCAAAGCTTTCTTTTCAGGGAGGAATGTTAACGCAGAGGCTTTAGTCAAATGAGAAATTAAAGAAATGAGAATGCAGAACAACGCTTCTGAATGAACTTTCTCCAAAACACCTGAAACTAGAACTGCAGAATTAAAGGGTGTCACACCTGGAGGAACAGTGCAAATGTTTTCAATTACACCTTAACATCTTTGTTGTACTCCATTTTAATAGAGTTTAGTTAATATTATGATGAAAAAACTACAACCGTTATTGGTTATAATTTAACAAAATATCCTTGGAATGGCTGGTCACACACACACACACACACACACACACACACACACACACACACAGGTGCTGGTCATAAAATTAGAATATTGTGAAAAGGTTCAATATTGAACCTTTAACTCAAAACACCTGCAAAGGCCTTAAAATGGTCTCTCAGTCTAGTTCTGTAGGCTACACAATCATGGGGAACACTACTGACTTGACAGTTGTCCAAAAGACGAGCTTTGACACCTTACACAAGCAGGGCAAGACACAAAAGGTCATTGCTAAAGAGGCTGGCTGTTCACAGAGCTCTGTGTCCAAGCACATCATTAATAGAGAGGCGAAGGGAAGGAAAAGATGTGGTAGAAAAAAAAAAGTGTAAAAGCAATAGTGATAACTGCTCCCTGGAGAGGACTGTGAAACAAAACCCATTTAAAAATGTGGGGGAGATTCACAAAGACTGGACTGCAGCTGGAGTCAGTGCTTCAAGAACCACCACACACAGACGTTTACAAGACATGGGTTTCAGCGTCGCATTCCATGTGTCAAGCCACTCTTGAACAAGAGACAGCAACCGAAGCATCTCGTCTGGGCTAAAGACAAAGAGGACTGGACCGCTGCTGGGTGGTCCAAAGTTATTTTCTCTGATGAAAGTAAATTTTGCATTTCCTGTGGAAAGGCAGAAGAGGGGACGCACAGAATCCACGTTGCTTGAGGTCCAGTGTAAAGTTTCCACAGTGAGTGAAGGTTTGAGGTGCCATGTCATCTGCTGGTGTTGGTCTGGGCTCTCTTAACACCTGAGCAGTGCCACAGACTGATCCACTCCATGCCATGCCGCATTGCTACAGTAATTCTATTTTTTTTTGTATTGGTCTCAAGTAATATTCAAATTTTCTGATACTGGATTTGGGGTTTTCATTAGCTGTCAGTTATAATCATCAAATTAAAATAAATAAACACTTGAAATATATCAGTCTGTGTGTAATTAATATACAAGTTTCTCACACACACACTATATATATATATATATATATATATATATATAAATAATAGCTATTGTACACACTGAATCATCACTGGATTAACAACACCTACCTTATCAGCTCCACTGACCATACAGGTGACAAATGGGATGCCGGTGTGCACTGGTATGAGTGGCTCAGTCACAGCAGTGCTGCTTGAGTTTTATAGTATTCACTGTTAAACACATCTACCTTGATGGGCCACCTTTTAGATGTAAAGTCTGAGACAGCAGCTCATCTGTTCCAGCTGTTTGTGTCACATCCTCAACTCTGTTGGCAGGATATATTTGGTTGGTGGACTATTCTCAGTCCAGCAGTGACAGCAAGACCCTTCACTCCAGCAATCCCTGCTGTGTCTGATCCATTCATCCACAATAAATCCAGTGATGGTTCCGTGTGATATACATTTATATGAAACACCCCATGACAGCACTGAGAGAAAGGATTTTTACCTTCGTCCAGTACAAGTAGTATATTTAGATATAAATAATCACAAAAGAGCAGATATCAGTTTTACTTTAGCATGTTTATTACAATACATACATTTCACATTTGACCTTCTGACCCCAGGTGACCCTGCCCTGATTCTGATGTAGCAGGGTTGGTTATGTCCAGTCCTTGGCCGTGACCTTTCGACTCATCTTCCTACTGTCCAGTAGCACTAGTTCCATTCTATCCAATCAGGGTGCAAAGGAAAATGTGTGGCAATAATTTATGAATACAACATATGATATACTAGTAAATCACTGCAACTTTTAATAAAACTTTTTTTTTTTAAATCCATTATTACTTAGCAACTGTACAACGGAATGAACTCTTGGTTTTTAATGCAAGTTGCAATATACTCCTCACACTTTTATTTTATTTTTTTTAAAAGTACAGTTTAAACAAAAATAAGAGTAAGGAAAAGAAATAAGAAAAATAAACTTGCTGGAAAGTCTGGAAACCAACTACAAAAAAGGGGCTTCTTGGTGGACAATTAGACGCCTCCATCATTCCAAGGAGAAGTCAAACTGGGTCGCAGGTGGGCGGGGGCTTTAGACAAAGCTGCAGGAATGGTCCCCCCTCCTGTTTAGTATCTCTCTCACTGAGCAAAGATGTTGTGCTCATTTTTCCTTCCTCTTATGATCCCTTCCTCACACAAGCAGGCACAGGTGTTGAAAGCGGGCACAGCTGGGCCATTGGGGCAGTAAGGAGACAACTGAACCATGTGGACAGTTATGATCTACATCCTTCCAAAAGGCTGAGGGTGGGGTGAGCAGAACCATTACAGTGCAACCAGAGAAGAAACAGATGTAAAATGTTAACCAGATAAACCATTTAGTATTACGACCAAGAAAAAGAGGGAAAAACCAAACGAACTAGACAGAGTTTAGAAGGTGGAGGTGTGCATGGTCAGGAGAAGACAATTGTGTGCTTGTGCGTGTCTGTTGGTGTGCCTCATCCCCACTAGTTGTCTCCACTGGATCGTCCACCTTTTTTCCATGCAGGTCTGGTACATGCTCATGGTATCAGCTCAGGGATCTTTTTTTTTCCTGAAGAGCTTTCTTTTCTTCTTTTTTCAGATTAAATTTTCCCAAATTAGGTTTAAAAATCCGTAGTCAGGTTTTGACATATGTAGGCCCGAGGACAGTGAGTTCCCTCAGTCGATATTGGTGCTGACTAGTTATGTTTGAATGTCCAAAGCTTTGTTTTTTTTTTTTTTCCTTTTTGATAGGCATGGCTTCATCTACAAAACATATTTACAACATGGAAATAACATCTACAAGAAATCTACATATACAGGGCCCCTGGCAAGAGCAGGTCCCAAAAACCTTTCCACTCCAGCTGGCCCATCACCTCCACCCGTAATTCCCCCCACCCTCACCCCTCAGTCCACAGCTCAGCACAGCTCCTAAAGTTTAAGACTGGGCCCAGAACAGAACACAACATAACCTTGGTTCTCCCAGGGTTCTGTGCACTCAAAATGGGTTCCCCACTCATTCTTCTACCTCGTCTCTCATTCAAAACCCACACCAAAGAAACCCAGAGTTCTCAAACCATGAAGGAATTCTGATTCTTCAACTTTTCAAGTTCTTTAATTTGTTGTCTCAGAAATAGTATCCTGTGAGAAACAGTAGAGGCAGAAACTAATTAATTCTGGGATACCAAGGAGTGAAACCTCTTATACACAATTCAAGAAGTCTTTTGTATTTGTAGTTCAACAAAAGCTAAACGGTATAAAAGAGTACAAACGTACAAAGCATTTTCAAGGCAGTTATTACCTCTGTTCACGCAGTGTTGCCTGGATCTCACACACACGCACTAGTGAGCGCAGGTTTTTAAGCTCTGTGCAATTCTCAGACATGTAAATGCTGCCCATGGTGTGTGCCTCCTCACGTAACCGTGAGGCCTAAGACAAGCAAACAAAACAAACAATGTTAGTGTGTGAAAAATTTGCCTAAATCTCAGACAGAGCAGTAAGTAACACCATATATTAAAAGCATAGCATGTAATGGCGTACCTGTTTCTCAACATGTTCTGCGGGCCAGCCCTGCACATGTTTTATGAGGTTCTCGTTAAAGTGTGCAGCCAAGGAGGGTGTGAAGGAGCAGGCTTGTCTTCCTGTGGTTGTGCCAGCTTGGACAGAGCCTGAAGGCATTGCCCCACTCACCACATTGGAACCCTGACCCCCGCCACTAGCATTATTACTGCCACCAACGTGGTTAGGTCCAGGAGATGGGCTTCTTTGACTGCTATAAGAACAGTAAAGAAATAACAGTAAAGTCAATACTACATTATGTTAAAGTGTTAATCACACCTAAGGGTAAACAATTGAAATCTCCAGATCATTTCTTTAACAAGAAAATGCCTATGAATTGTCAGGCTTCAATGCTGAAAGCCTGCCAATTCACAAAATTAGTATCACTAAATTAAAATGTCTCAGTTAATATGGTGAAGACAAAATGCTATTTAAAACAGCAACTTACAGTTAAAAAATAGCAATTTTCAACTTCAATAAAAAAGACTAATTGTTCATTATCCAGATTCTTTAGCAGCTGTTTTTATTTTTATATAAAAAAAAAAAAATCATGTTGCTGTTCCAGTGCTAACCAGAAGATGGCAGTCAAATACAACATTTTCATGAGATTTCACTTTCCAGTGCAATATCTCTAACAAGACCACTGCTCACAGACATGTGTAGGTCAGCAAGGCTGAATAATTGTTGTCTACCTTATATAAATAACACTGGTAAATTTTTTCCTCCTCAAACTACACACCCATCATAGCTAAATACTGCACTGTGGTAAAGCGATTTAACTAAAACACAAAGCGATTAAAAGAAAACATCGTACCTAGATGTGTGGAGATCAAATTAACATACATAATTTAGGTTACTGTGATAAGCATTTCTCATGCTTTCTGACAGACATTAATGCACACCTCTGTCTCTGCAGTGTCCGCGGGGAGTTGCCGTTGTCATGGTGTTTGTCTGAGGGGAGGGACTGTTGAGATGAAGGAGGGGGGAGAGAACTGGACTTAACCCCTAGAGCATTAACCTGAGGTGGGGGGGGGGGGGGGGTTGCAGAGGAAGAGGAGAAAAATAAATTACTACTAATAAACACATCGGCTGCAATATAAATAACCTGCAATATTTGTACAGTACACTACTCTAAACATGTTAACACAATGTACCTTGGTTTGTGATGAGACAGGAGTGGTGCTGAGTGGGGTTTTGAGAGGTGCTGTATTAGTTTGGGGTGTACTGATCCTTGGGGACACATACGACCGAGGGGATGAAGCATCTGACGTCAGGGACATCGGAGATTGACTTGACTGCTGAGCTAAAAGTAAAAAGTAAAATAACGCAATGTTTTGTCCAAATTTGTGTCTCTCTGACTACAATTTGTACAAAGACAAAGTTAAATTAAATTCATAAATACAAGAGCAGCAACATCTGTTTAAAACAATTCACCAATCTTAACAAGCTCTCCTCAAAAATATGGAACACAACACATCCCATATCAGTCCAATACGCAACACGGCTTATAGTGTCCAAATACAGGATGACTATTTTATTTTATTTGACAACCCTAGTCTGCAGGGAAATTAGGGAAATTCTACTGGATTTAACGCCATTACATTTAGGGAACCTTCAAAAGTGTTCCACAGCGATCACCCACTCCTAACTGTCTGTGATGAGGCTGAATTCAGCTGCTTGGGGCTTTTTGTTCAAATTTTCACATTAAACGTCTCAATTTAAGTTGGCCCCACGTCCTAAAAACAACAGTGCCACCTAGCGGTGGGTTGTTCTCCTGCTGGTCACATTTGTGGATCAGGCTGCATTTGTATTTGGATCGGGTGAAATGAGAAAGAAATGTTTCATAACCCAAAAACCTGCAAGAGGTAATGAACCAATACATGTCACAGAAAAAAGTGACATCACAAGACCCCGTCTCCAACGATAAACTCGATGTGTACCCGTCATTTTTAATTTTTTGGGGACTCTCAGATTAGCAGAGATTTCCTTGTCTTTAGCTGGATTTTTTTGTCAGCCACCAATCCAAAAAGCATTTGAACCTCTTCAAGACATTACAGTGAGCCTAGCTGCCATTGTGAGTCGGATAAAGACAAATGTAACCACTGCTTTAACTGGAGAAAACACCAAACATCTCACAGAGACCCGAAGCAAGGAATTGAACCCACAACCTCAGGACCCTGGAGCTGTGGAAGTGACACTACCTATTGTGCCACTACACCAACAAAGCAACAAATGCATGATGCAAAAGTGAAATATGTCATTACATTGCCTACAAGAACAAAAATCACACAGGCAACACAGCAGAACCAACAGTGCCAGTTGGCAAGAATTTTTATAAAACGTGTTCTGTCAAAAAAGCTAAAGCCATCAAACCTACCCCTAACATCTGTCCAAAGAACTTTAAAATCTATATTAAAGAGTTCAGGAATCAATAGTAGTGCATCTACGCCTTTTTGTGGTCAAATTAAACAAAACGTTCACTGCAGTCTCATTCATTCAAGTGATGTTTGTTAAGATTGAAAACAGATTTTTCATTCATTTATGTAGTAGCTAACACCATATTGGCAATGAGCCTTACTAGTGGCTGAAAATACAGACTATTAAAGATGTACACAGATTTTTGTGGCACATGACATTACTTAAACAAACAAATAAATATTGCTGTAATTTTGTGTTGTAACATTGCCCAATTGCAAGAGATTAGATTCTATTAGATGCACCTAGGGCAATGGGTCTTTGCAAGGATGAAGAAATACCCCCAAAAAAGCAGCAAATAAGGGATGATGATGTTTCACAGCAGCTTGACACTGATGCACAAATTCATTTCAAATGAAAGCATTTGAGCTCTGTGTGTTTCTGCTGCACCTGAAACCTCCATCAAGCATGATTGACTAATGCCTAGAAAATATAACATTAGATTTCCCTTCATGTATTAAACTTGAGCATATCTTTGGAATATTCACCCCCCCCCCCATCACTTTATATGGATAATCCAATCCACTGAAATATAAAAATACATAATAAAAAAAATAACACTTTTGATAATTGTTATATTTACTTATTAATAATTTTATATTTTGCTTACAACACTTACATAAACTTTTATAAACACGTTCCAAGTAGATTTACTAAAAATTGATATCCCTCTTTAGAATTTAAACAACGTAACCAATTATACAATGAAATATTAATGTTCTCAAACTAATTCAAACCCTTAGTATGATCTAATCCACAATCCCAGGGACCCTGGAGCTATTTGGCAGTGACTCTACCTTTAGCATGAAAATGCTGTGTTCTTTGAAATCAAATTGGTTTAAATCAAATTCTTTTATTCTTTGAAGAAACAGTGCTTGCCAAACAGTAATTATCACTCTATATTCCAGGCCAGACCACAATCAGTTTTAGCACAAACTCACTTGGCCCATATAGATAAAACATAAGTAGCTGATTAAATTCAAAAGCAATGGATTAACTGAAGGAGCATGAGTGTCCTTAGCAGAGGACCAGCATAGTATTCTGCTCAACACACAGAAAGCAAGCTGCTATGCACAATTCATGCCGAGTATCTGAGTATCAAGATGTGTAGGAGTGTTCGGACTGGTACCTTGGCTAGAAAGCTGGGCAGCCTGAGAGAGCAGTGTTGTGATATTGAAGGCAGATGGACCAGCAGTCAGAATCTTGTGGAGCATTGACTGCAGTGATGCCTGTGTCACCGCTGCTGTGAGAACTACAAACACAAAAGTAGTTTAGAAATTGAGTTCTTATTAGAGTCAGAAGCAAAGGGTCTGGATAAGAATTTATGCTGCCATACAATCAACTTTCTTAGTCAAAAAAAAAAAACAAAAACGCTTAAAGGCATCAGAGCAAATACATACAGTATAGACTTCTGGCACCCCATAAATGTGATGTGAATATTAATAAGAAAGCCCATATTAAACATTTTATACATTTTTAATACATCATTTTGAGACACTGTTCAATTTTTTTTATATACTGGAAATATGGTGTTTATTGTTATACCACCAACCCTAAACGAGCCAGAGCTGACTTCAACATGCCTACTAATTTCCAGCCCCACCCACAGCAATGACCATTTAGCCAGGTAACTAAAAATACAAAAGCCCAGTGTGAACAAGACAAAAGCAAGCATCCAAACAATCAGTAGGACATTAAACTCAATATACAATCAGCATATGTTCTAGTCTAAAACTATACTCCTGGAGCAACTAGTGAGAAGCAAGTTGTAGTAGCAAATTAAGCTTCCCTTTACGCATTAATTAAAGAGCAAGTTTCTTGGACAGTTCGTTTAAGGCACTGAATGTAAAAGCACTGTAAATCGTTGCTTGCACCATCAAATATTGGTAACCAATCAAGCACAATGGACTAAAGTCTAAATTATTTCACTCCATGATTACTTTACTAAGTGAGAGAGGTAAAAAATTTTCTACCTTCATTGATCTTGGCCATATCCACGCTGGCATTGTTCAGCTGAAGGGCCGTCTGCAGAGCAGGGAGAAGCTGGCGCAAGAGGGAAGGGTCTTGCAGGATAGTGGGTGTTGCTGGTGACTGCATCACTGGGGAAACTGGAACTGTAGAACTTGAAGAGGAGCTAGCAGGATTGGTGGCGCTTATACCGGATACAGCAGATGATGAGGAAGAGGAAGAAGGGTTGAGAGAAGGCGGCTTTTCTGTGGCAACTGCGGGCTCTAATTAGGATGAAGGGAGGAGAGAGGGTGGGACAAAAAGGGACACAAATGTAAAAGACGACCAAAGCTATATTTGAAAAATATCCCTAAGCAATATATAAATGTATTCTTTAATTCTAATAATGATTTCTTATTGATGAAAAAGGTAGAAGGAACGTTATTGACACGAATATACCCCATGGGATAATGTTATTTAAATACTGGGGGAACCTGAAATGTTCAGAAAAAACTCAGTATGGGTTTATGCAACATTAATTACAATAATCAATCGTTTTTGGCATATTTACAGTATTACTTCAATCCTTACAAAAAAAGATCATTGGTCATTTCATGGGCAGTGATGGCAGTTACTGGTTATAACCCAGAACATAGAAAGTTAATATAAAACCAAACAAATTTACAAATGAAAATTTCCCACAAAATCAAACTTTTTCTTTGACACATCTTTATACTCCATGTAGGCCAAGTTTTGCCTTCCATACATGCTGAAGTGTTCTATAATCAAGATTACTGAAAGTGGCATCAAAATGTAATGTAGTTGTAAAATAAAAGTGCAAAACAGCCACAATTGGGAACGTTTCAGAAAAAAAAAAATCACTAAATTCCTTTTTATAATTAACGTCCAATCCATTAATATCCAGAAGATTTGGATAAAAAAAAAAAAATAGCTCATGCTACATCTGAGATGTTACACCACAACTTCTTTTCAAACTGCTGCATATTAGGGGTGGGGCGACATGGCAAAAATACAATACCAAAATTTTTTTTTTTTTTTTGAAGGATCACAATCTTGATTTTACCACATTTCTTTTTTTTTAATGCTGGTTTTAATCTCTTAATATTCCAGGTATTTTTTCCATTTTCCACCTGAAATTACATACTCAAATCCTGAAGCAGTGAATAAACTAGAGACAATTTTATGAAATAACGTTGCTGAAAAGCCTTTAAAAATTTTAAAGATATTAAAATGAATGTTCAGCGGTCAAAATGTGATCAAAACTAAAAATTGTAGGCATTTTTTTCTCAATTTAATTTGGAATCATCTTTGAAATCTTCCTTTGGTATCTTCAAAGGCCCCATCTTCGCCATAAGATAAATGATTAATTATGTTTTATCTAAGCTTAATGGCAACATTTTACCTTCCTTGACAAACTAATCTCATGCACCTCTCCAAATGGCTTTTTACCCTCACCAAACAGGAAAAAAAAGTTCTGAGTATACTGACGTAGATTCATTCTGATATTTAGCCTCGTTTCTAACCCAGTACTCTTCCCCTTTAAGGCCAGACATGTTGGAAGGAGGGCACTTTCCCCGATTGGCCGCCTCCCTCACTTCCTCTCCTGTGTTTTAATTTACAAGTAGGGAAAGAGCAGATAGTGAAAGAGATCTAAGCTTTGAAAACATATTGTTTTGACTGTTGTTTATTTTGATTGCTCTTGCCATATAAAACTGTCTGTGCTGTCTCTTGCAGTGCGCCTCTGTTAGGCGTCAAAGCATGGTTACTTCCCCACCTCCTTGTTTGAGCATCGCCCCAACTGTTTACACACTTGACTGACGTTTTGTTAAAACTACATGGCCAAAACAGACACACAAACATGACTAATGAGTGGATTGATGGAGAGAGTCAAATTGGTTCTTGTTTTGAATCTGAGAAACTATGTAAGTGCTGGTATGCTGTGTGTGTGTGAATTGCTTGTGGGCTCCTCAAGCTTCGTGGAGCCATAACGAATGGCGTGAGTGTGAACATATGAAACAACAACTTTTTGTCTTAATTTGGTAGTCGTACATTTTACAGTACTGACTTACATTATCAGTGTCCCAAGAGTCTGCCCATTCGACTAATGTGTAATATGTACACAGTATGTAAAAAACTTATAAAAACTGCAGTAGACTGAATGTGCATTAGCCCAATCTCCCTGTGATGGTTTATCGTGGACAAATACTTATCCTTCACAATCTGATATTGTCATATTGCAAACCCCTACTGCACACACGTCATAAAACAGCTGAACATCAGCTTACAGACTCCTGCATTGACTAGCATTGTGCTGAGTGAATGGGGTTGAGGGAGGGCCATCCAAACCATCCAGTAAGAGGGCAATTATAGTCTCTTGCACTCCTGGCCATGGACGAACCTCTCAATTTTCAAATGGGCCAACAATTGCACAGTTTCACCTTTTAGCCCACATTGTTTTAATTAAAAAATATATATATAATGTGTAAAGTACTGTTTTCAAACTGCGTATAGATACAAGAAACAAGACTATTACATAGCAACCAAACATCTATGTGCTGTGAACATGAAAAACCAACCACAGCTGGAAGTCGCGGTGTTAAGCTCTCAAGGCAAAAACAAAAGAACGTGCTATTGTCCAAGAAAAAAAAAAGTATATTAATTTAAATAAAAAAACTCAACCTAAAGGACGTAGTGCCATCACTCTAGATACAATATTTCCACTGATCCATAGAGCAATACCAGAGGAAGTACACGTCTTGCTCAAGCTTGCACTGGGCAAGACGCCCTTATGTGCGTGCAGGTACTGCACAGAATCTCGCTCTACTGGACAATGTTTTCTATGAAGATTTTAACTGGTTGTGAACAGCTGAACACCTGTGCTGGCGATGCTTGAGTTACCTTAATTCTCTAATAAGGAGGGGTTTCTACTCATGTTTGAACATGGTGTAGTATACAGATTACTTCAAACTTTGCTGTCATATAATACAAGATTTCCTAAAAGCGCCTGGTTGAATTGAGAGATGCGCTTAATATGTTCAAATAATTATGTATTAAACAACATCATACATGTGCATACCATGTAACACTAAATAACTATGTGCAAGAATACTCTTTAATTATCAATACTATGTACTACTATGTAACTTGTAATTACAATAACTCAGCCAAGCCAGCCCACATTAAGAACAAGAGTATGACAAAGTGAACACTGCATACTTCCTGAACACAATAGCGTGTCTCACTGCTGATACTCACTGGTACTAGAGAAGCTGGTGGGAGCGGCCTGTATGGCTTCACGCCTATAGTCTCTGTCCTTTGGGAAGTTGTTGACCATTGCCGTTGTTGCTGTCGCCATTTTAGTCGCCTCCTTCTGTCTCTGCTCTCTAGAACACAATAAAGGAACACAAGGGAAACGGGGAGTGAGTACAAATTATAGTGACTTGCCAATAAAAGAGATAATTTTAACCCTGTTGTGAATTTTATACCAGGAAACAAGCTCTGTGAATTTGTATAATTATAATAATTAACACTGAGATACGAGGAAAAAGTGGGGATACAGTATTATCATTCTATATTACACTCCTCCTCATAACAGCCAAAACAGCTAACATAGCTGATGATCTTTAAACGCATGCCATTTTTCATGGTTGTAGGAACATGCTGGTTTAAAATTTTCATTTCATTTTCAATTTACAAAAAATGGGTTTCCTGGAAAATAAAATAAACACATTCTAGCCAAAATTATTACCTGACCATCCTATACCCTCTTAAACGTTGCAGCGGATTACCTTTCAGCACACTGTTCCATTTTAAATGGTGATTATATTGCTATTCAAGGTGATTTTAGTTTGTCTATCATTAATTTCAACCTTTTCAGCACATTATAACAAGTGCAATAACAATGAACATAACTTCTTCTCCTTATTGGGTAATTAGCAACTTCCCATAATTTAAAACAAAGTCTACATATATATTCAAACACATCACAAAGGTTTGTTTTCTCTTATTAGTGCTGGAATATGCTGAAGGACGCAAAGTCATTACATACTTCCATTTTATTTATTTATATATTTTATTCATAATTACACATATATTGCCTTTCTAGATAATCGAAGATACTTTATAATCAACACTGCACAGAATGCCATTCCAATCAACATCAATCCACACTGGAAAGAAGCGGCAGCCAAACACACACAGCAAACTCTCAACCAGGAACGACTGTCCACCTGGAGGACTGCATCGGGCACAAGGAATTCACCCAGGAGATTGTGCCAATTCATGTCTGGGTGTGCACTCATACAGACATTTGTTCATCATACACACTAATTCACTAGGGCTGGGTGAAATGACCAAAAAACAAATTTCTTGATATTCCTTCAAGAAATTCATTCATTCATTCATTCATTATCTGTAACCGCTTATCCAATTTAGGGTCGCGGGGGTTCCAGAGCCTACCTGGAATCATTGGGCGCAAGGCGGGAATACACCCTGGAGGGGACGCCAGTCCTTCACAGGGCAACACAGACACACACACATTCACTCACACACCTACGGACACTTTTGAGTCGCCAATCCACCTGCAACGTGTGTTTTTGGACTGTGGGAGGAAACCGGAGCACCCGGAGGAAACCCACGCGGACACGGGGAGAACACACCAACTCCTCACAGACAGTCACCCGGAGCGGGAATCGAACCCACAACCTCCAGGCCCCTGGAGCTGTGTGACTGCGACACTACCTGCTGCGCCACCGTGCCGCCCCCTTCAAGAAATGCACACTTCAAGTAAACTTGCATTAAGAAACAAACTGCCTGTATCCAAGCTGCTGCTTAAATTTTTTTTTTATAACAAAGTAAATAAAATGGTGTCTTCACAAAAAGTTCATATACATAATTTAATATTATTTGATTATATGACCTGTTTCTCTCAGTGTTGCCACATAACCAACAATCCCCTGTAGGTGAAACTGTGACTCCATTGGCTGCAGCGCTAAATGATGGACAGCCAAGTCTGGCTGCTGATTGGCTAAATAAAAGTGACGACCCATGGGAAGTGCATCCTCTGTTTGAGAGCTGTAGAGTATCTGCACCCCCCTCCGGCTGAGGGAGAGCAGCGTGTCTCAAAGAAGTCATGGTGTTAACAGCACTCTTTTTTTGGAATTAAAGCTTCTGCGCTGGTTTTATGTTTGTCCTTTGTTGACTTTAGTTATCAGAGAGATAGACCTGAGTGTGCGCAAAAAATGTGCCGAGAACTGCTCCAGCAGCATACACGAACAATGGCGCGCATGATACATCCCCCAACTTTAGCTTGAGTTCACGTGCCTACATCAGAAGCTCGCGCTCACGTCCCAGTACTGCGATATGCCAAAAGTTTTATCAAATCAAAAAACATACCGGTATTATCTTGAATGATATTATATCACCCACACCTATCATTCACTCTCACAAACACCAGGACTGTTATTAGAGAACCCAATTAACCTAATGTTTTTGGACTATGGGAGAAAACCAGAGGCCCCGGAGGAAACCTGTGCAGACACAGGGAAAACATGGAAACTCCACCCACATGGGCCTTGAACACCAAAAGCGCCGGGAGGTGAACGTCCTAACCATCAAGCCACTTTGCTTTTGGCATGCAAATTCAATTTCTTATTACAACGTTGGTCTACGTGATGAGGTCAGTGAATTGGACCCATCAACATCCATCCCACAGTCTAAATACTGTCAACCTGTTTTAACTTTCAGGTCTTAACTTCACAAAAGTCTTAGCCTACCTACAATCACATCGATTATTTGAAACAAGCACCCCCAAGATGCCTTTATCTAACTTATAGTGGTTGTTAATCTTTAAGATGTACAATTTTGGTCTTTCCTGTAAGAGTATCATCTGAGCATAAGTTTGCTGGGAATAAGTCTCTAGAATATTGCTCTTGTTTTGCTGACCCAGCTGCAATTATTTTTGCCAACACATTACTTATCCAAAGACAACAAACAAGTGTGTGGTAACACATTTTCACTCATCTGTGACAGTGCATGTTCTGATAAAAACGGGCTCGAGATCATCATGCTTGGTTTTTTTTCTAGCCTGAATTACAAACTCAGTGCCCTGTTCCACCTTAAATGGTGCTTAAATGGTGCTAATCAAAATATATTTGATTACACACCCCCAATTCCCAATCCCCAAACACATTAACAATACCATAAGAAAACTGATAACCGTGATTAAAAACAAAATATGACAAATGTATATTACATATTGATAAGATATATTATTAACAATATCACAACAAGTTCTCATACTGTTTTTGTAATCATAGTCCAAAAAAATGAATAAATTATGTTATTTCAATTTCACTGCACTACTGAAATTTAAAACATTCAATAACATTAATCATTTTTCAGAATATAACAGATGCAATTATGGTGGAACATGAAAATTTGAACAAGAAGCCAACTCAATTAACCTGGTGTTCCGATCTGGAAGCTGTGTATTACTGTGGTCCTACAGTACCAGGGTACACCTCATTTTATTTTAGTAATTTTGGGGCAGCCCTACACCAGTCACTCTGCAATTGTTTACTTTAGTTAGCCACAGTAAAATATTTTCTGAGGTAGGCAGATCTCTTATCAACCCAGCTAAGATAATACTGAACAGGTGCGCTGCCCTAGGTAGCAACACCTTTTAAAAATATATAACCTTGCTTTATTATATAAGAACATTAAAGAACAGAATACCAAGGGTGTCACGTTTGCTTACTTCTCAAGCCATTCTTTTGGTTTCTCCCATTGGGAAACTTCTGTTCTGCAGTTGTAGTAGTACTTCTTTCCTGAAGAGCTGATGTGTTCTGACCAATCCTCTGCAGGATCAAACGGCTGAGGAGCAAAAGAAAACAGATACATTCTTATTATACCACAGTTAGTTGCGCCTCTGCAATGTGATTGGCTGAGAGACAATCCAGGAGTGCGAATATTACACTATAATGGCACTCTGACCAAAGTTATTCAGGTATCACTTCGCAAAATACATGTAACCTAGCAACGATGCCAGTGCGTACAAGACAAAAGCTGTGCCTGGACTTTTTCAGCCAAGGTCGATCTGGTTCATTTTCCTTTTGCCCACATTATTTTGATCAGAGTAAAGGGTTATGGCGCAGTGGACCATTATCTGCTTTCTGATTTGCAAACAAAAGAAAATCAGAAAAAAAGTAATTGGCTACATTTCTGTGACTGTGTTTAACTCGAGTCAAGGTGCGTCTTTTTTTCCCACTGCTCTTGTTCACCAGCACAGCTCTGGAGCAATACTCCAAATACTCACTTTTAACTTAACCAGAGAGAACTTGGCATCATTTAGTGTATGATATATATCACTACAATCTGAATCCACTGTAAACATGGTTTAAACCATGACATTTTATTGACTTGATGCATTTATCTCTGTTTCTATCCTGATTTGGACAGAGAGCAGCACTGTATAATGCAGCCTTGTTACCCAACAAATCTGGTGTGAACATGAACCACTGCTCAGTGGAGAGAACCAAAGTACAGAAGTCCTTGATGGGTCCAACATCACACAAGATGGATAAAAACACTCATTTTTATGGTCTTTGTCTTAAAACCTAATAATAAACTGCAACAACTAACTATAATAATACACTCAAGATTCATGCTATAATGTGAGATAATGGCACTGGTGTACTGATATTCGGTATGAGGCCTCAGTGCCAATATCTCATGTTATGGCACTCCCTCTCGTGTATTATTGCTGAGAGCCGGTCCTGTGACTGAGGCTCTGTTCTGGTGGAAGCTTTTCCCTCAAGCGCAGCGGTTCTGAATTGTATTGAGCAGTACATTTATCCATATTTAATCACAAGCAGAGCTGTTTCATGACCATTTCTTTCTCACTAGCTGCAAGTAAACATTTGAAAGCGGTCTGGCGGGAGACTGCAATTACAATTATGTCTGACTAGTTAGCTCCTTAACTACTTAAACTGAACTCATTATCACTGTGCTCAACTCTGCTAATTAAACACATTGTCATTATTTAGCACACGGGACTGTATAGTGTCCTATGCATAATATGAGAAGTAATGTTTTAATAGCTTGCTGACTTCTAAATGAGCTAATAAGCTAATGCTTCAGTCAGATCCCTCCCCTAATGACAAACACGCTATTCAACACCAACCAGTGGGCAGCACTATATTATCACTTTTTCTGTAAATTGCACGTTCTGATAAAAACTGCAGCCCTTACCAGGCCTTTTTAATCGACAGTTCCCTCACACAGGCAGCAGAATGCTACAGCTGATTGGCTGTTTGCATGTCACTGATAGCACTGTCCATTTATGAAGGGATCTTACTGGCTGTTTAAGACCCAGGGCAGGAAAATACTTTGGTTGTGTTCACACAGCCAAACATTGCATATTAATTTTGTGTTTTCCTGCTAAATCATATTTAACATAAAGTGAAATTATTTAACATCTAGACGTTACCACTGAAATGTCTACAAAATACTAAATACATATAACACAGCATAAAACTCAACTAGTATAACGAGGAATGCCATTAATCTGCAGAAAATAAAATTGTCTAAATGTTACAGATTATCTTTTCCATCACGTATACACAATATTAACATGGTGCAAATGTTCCCATGACAGTTTGCAAAGAAAACTACAGCAGAAAATAAAAATACAACAATCAGAAAGCCTGATGCTTTTATGTCAGCCATTAATTTTGAAAGCATGAGGCATCACACCACCACAACAGACATAAAACAAGACATGCATTAGGACCAGTAAACATCAGAAAACTTGAACAACAGATGGAAAAGGGCTTACAAAAAGGGCTTTTTAAAATTTTAATGATCAAATTCAGACAATCAAGAATACAGAAACAGAAGAGATGGAATGAAACAGCGATGAGTGAGAGAAAGGGGAGAGGCAGGGGGGCTTGAGGGAGAGAGCTGCATCCTGATGCAAGCATGTGTAATATTAGGTGAAGCAGACCTTGGTGCATCACCCATATAGACTTTCTCTGTAATCGAACTAAAACACTCCTCCTCATGCACTGCTACATAGCCCAGCCAGGCCAGTATGAGTCAGACCTACTTAAAGTGTAAGAATTTAGTTTTAATACAGATTCCAAATGAAAGGTACCAAATTGTACTCTTCTTTAACAGCTTATCTCTACATTAACAAACAAACTGAGGCAAAAGAAATCTTTTTAAAGTTAATTTGTCCATGAAAACACCTGTCTATAAAAATGCTGACCAAGTTGTACATATTTTAAGGCCAATAAAAAGCTACTGTTGAGTCAAAAAAAAAATCCGCCTTTCAAATGAAAACAAACATAGTTTAAGAACCAGACCTATTCGGAATGTAAATGTCTGCCCGGTGACCATTAAGAGAGTTACTGCATTTAAAGTCTTGCAAGGCCAAGTAAGATCTTTTAACAAGAATGTCCTGAGACAACCATGATAACATTTAATACAGCTTGTACTGCACAATAAACTGCAATATTGAAGATGTCCGGCAATATTCACAGAACAGGCCAGACATAGAGCAGCCATGCTTTAACAAACTCTCACCCCCACCTACGGAGCAGGAACAGAGCAATATCCTTATTTTTTTTCCCCATGAATATTCATGTTTGGGGGTTTCCTCTGCCATTCCTCTGAGCAGAGAGGAAAGGATGCCTAGCATTTTACAACATTGTCCTTAGTTACAATTTTTTTATTGCATTTTACAATTTTTCCATTGTCCTTAGTTACCAAAATTTCAGCAAAACTTTACAGATAATTAAAATTAATTTGGAAAGTTGTGTTAATACTTTGTGTAAACACAAATTAATAATTTTACCAAATCTGTCCACAAGATCCTTTGGTAATTCATTAGTTTTACAGAGCCTAATGAACTTCCAGAAAAAATTAAAAAATGTTTTGTTTAACATTCAACATGTGTTCTCTTGACAATCATATCCAGGCCCACAAACCTACTGCAGTACCAATTATCAGCAATGACAATTAGTTAAATAAATGTTGTAACCATCTGATCACACAGCATGGAACTGCCCATTTTACTAGTTTGCATGGCAGTTTCACCACCACAATTCAAATCTGCCAAACCTGGTCTAGCAAGTAAAGGGCAAGCCCACATGACTACTTAGCACCAAAACTACACTTCGTCAAGCATTAGCCCACAGCTACAGTTCACCAGAAATACTTCTGCGTCGACCCAATGTGAACACGCTCCTCTCCAGAAATGTAACTATGCGTCACGTAGTCGCAGACCACATTTTGTGACTTGTCGGTAGTCAGATGGATGTTGTTTAAGTTGAACTGAAGAAATACAAGAACATGAACTACTCTCCTCCACACAGAGACACAGACAGCAGCAAACTTATAGTGAGAGATTTCCACAGTCATGGTGTCCAACTCTGAAGTATAAACGCTCACAACGGATTAAAGCTCTTGCATGACCTACAGCATAGGCTCAGCTGCAACTAAATGCAGAAGTATAAATTGGCCTTAAGGTGGAAACGGAGATAGCTCAAATCTATAGCTAAAGATAGCTAAATCTTACTGTCAGAGAAATACAGTCTATTCCTGTTCCTGAAATGTTCACTTTTTGGAGATGTGTGTTTTTAATTGGTTAGCATGGCTGACTACATACAAACATTTCCTAATTAAATTTTATATGAGACCTAAGAATCACCTCAGGCCAACATCATAGACAATGTTCCTGCAGCAATAGTTAAAAGTTCAAAACATAAAATAAAATGTCTGCAATCTGATCTGATTGAAAACCAAAAGGCCATCTGATTGAATAGGCCAAAAGGAGGGGAGAGGAGGGGGGGGGAAGAAAAAAAAATAGGAAGCTTCACTTTTGTTTATTTAGAACAAAGCATGATTTAAATTTGCACCTAGATTTACATTCACTCCCACTCTCCTAAAGGGATTATGACACTGTGTGTCTCATTTAATAAATCCAGACAAGTTTAAATGATAATGGTGATAAATCAAGTTAGTATTGTTAGCACTTTCTCAGTCCTGCCTCTATTCTCTTTGCATCAAAACACAAGTTTTATCCTTACACAGCAAAGACATTTAGTATGGCTGCTAAAATGAAGCAAATGCAATTTAATAAAAGACCCTTAAAATTGAAGCTTACATTACTGGAATTATTTTTAATATTGTGCACAAACAATTGGGTACATTGACAGAAAATACGGGAAAAACCTGGAGTTCATTATTTGCAGAATTGTATAACCCCACCATCTGAGGCTCTACACTCAAAGGGCTTAACCAACTTTCATGGCACAGCGTAAAGAGGCTAAATTGTATTAAAAATGCAGCAAAAAAACAAAACAAAAAAACCAAAAACAATAACAAAACAAAATAAAAAAACCACCAAGCCAAAACCACAAAAACCCAGAGCTTCTCTGCATAGGGTTGGTGAGTCTGCCTAATTCAGAAAACATAAGATAAACCAAGTCATTTTGATTAAGTGCTGCTTCCTATGTAGAGTGTAGAAATTTTAGAATTTCCCAAATAATAATTTTCCCTGTTTATCTCCAATTGCAGCAATAGACCCACATTTATGTGAGCTCCCAAAGATGAGTTTAGATGGAGCAAAAACACTACAGTCATGAAGAATAAGAGTACTGATTAAATATGGCAATAAACAAGAGCGGAGAAAAAAGAACACCAATTGAAACGACTAAGGACTACAGCGTTTCCCCTCATAACTCAATCCTTTATCCTGTGGCTCTTTGTTAACTTGTGGAAAAGTGGTGTAATGTGTCCCTATTAAATAAACAATGTTAATTTGGAAAATTCATACTAACTTCATACTAAATGCTGAATGACATTTCAAATCGAGGCAGACAAGTATTAACTGTAGTGACGATGGTTAAAAAAGTATATGAAAAAACAACAAATATGTAAGATAATTTATAATTTTTCTTCTTTGTAAATCATGCGACTGGTGTGATCTCCCAAAAGAGCCAAGATTATCAACAGTAAAGGAACAGATGGTCTAAACACAGGAGGGGTTGCCACAGCACCAGACATGGACTTGTTTCCTAAAATCATCAAGCCTCAGCAAAGATGTATGCAAAATAGGAGAGAAATCACTTCAATAACCTTAAGAGTAGGAATGTAAACGTCTGAAATTTGTTTCTGCATTGATTTTGGGATTTAAATTATTTTAGATAATTTTCTTAACTGACCATGTCCCCAGACACACTGCACTTCACGTTCTCTACAAAATGGTACCAAACACTGAGCATGTAATTAAATAAATAAACTTTTTATTCATTTATATTATACTATATACTATATATAACAATTTATTTTATTTGTAGGACACCTAAATGTAGTTGTGAGTTCAGAAAACTAAAATAATAATAATAAAAAAGAAACGCTAAATAATCTGAACATTTGAAGTTACATCTGCACAATCATTAGTCTATACAAGTAGTAATCCTGTGGCGTTATTGATGAATTTGATGAGTGAAATGTTTTAACACTCCAAAAAGAAATGTGCAGGGCAAAAATAAATAAATAAATAATTAAATTACCTAACTTTTAACCACAGCTTATAATACTGCATCAAATGTTTGAAATTAAATTAATTATACTGCCAATGTCAATGTAATCAAAAACAAATCAGAAACACTTCTGGTTAAATAATCTTCAGATGAATTAGTAGAATTTGAGTATTAAGGCTTTTTATACAATGTTTGTTTAAAAAAAATATATAAATAAAAAAACATAATAAAATAAAATAAATAAAAAAATGTGTGGTGATCTATAGACTAAATAATATATTACTTTTCCTCAGGGGGAAACAAGTTATACCAATTATCGAGCACAGCCCAGTAGGCATCAGCAGGCATGTATGCATGTACTTACTGTGTCTGACGATTTGTTGGGGTTTGAGTGAGAATTGGAGCTATGCAGAGAACTGTGGTTGTGGGAGTTCTCTTGAGGTGAAATACTGGTCCCTGAATAATAATAAACATATAAAAACATTTTTAACACATATCCATGTAATTTAAGTCACAATCAGTCCCAGACTTTGAAAAACAACTTTTAAAAATTGAGAAAATCAATATCAAGCAATTTATGTTTGAGAGCTGGTTTATCTCTTTAAAATGCAAATAAAATGCCATTTCAAAACACTAGAAACATTTATTATTAGAACAATAATAACATAGGTCAACAATATGTTGCCCAAAAAGATTTAACAAGCAAAATAAGTCTAAACATCAAAAAAAGTCTGAATAGAGTGTATATATAAAAAATTATATTGCCAATGTAGAGAAACGCCATGTAATCTAGCACTTGACTCTCCACTGTTCCTCAAATCATTCCCTCTTCCATTAACATTCATCTATAGCACTATAGCATGTTTACCACTGCTTTCCTTATATTTTAAAAGGTAAAAGCAAGGCTTAACATAGTAATATCGTAGTAATCATTAAAATAAACAGGTGTGTAAATAATCCTTTCTAACTGTGTTTAACGATGAATGGCATGTATGGCTTTATATACAGAGCTCTTCATTAGCCAACCTGTCTTACCTCACATTACAGAAATCACTGGCAAGTCATATTTGCATGAACAAAACATGTGTGACACTGTGTGAATTGTCAGAAGGGAAAACTCACTACAAGTTAAAAAAAAAAATACTTTTCTTTTGACAAACTACTTAAATTTAATATGAGAAAGGACATGATCTTGCAAAGTTACAAAGTTACTTCAAGCTGGCTTTAATTTTTAATGCAGCAGAGTTAACAGGACACCCACAAACTTTTAAGAAATTTGGGGAATTGTTTCTAGACTTTCTCAGCTAATCTTTCCCCACTTGATCCATTTTCATCCAACTGCGAACCAATCACAGTCGTAACATTTCTGTGGAGGTGTCCGACAGGGTACAGCATACGGTAGCCAGCTGTGAAACATCTGACACAGTCTTGAAGACTTAAATTGGCCTCAAGTAACAGCCTACTCAAGATACAATACACAACACATTACTCAAGACATACTAAAAACGAACAGTCTTCTTTTAAAACAAATTGTATACACCAGCTTTAGTCCATCATGCTGTCCAAAGTGTCACTGATTTTTATCAAACCCTCTCCAAACATATGCATGCAAGAAACAGTGAGGTTTTCAATATACTGCAGATGAAATGTTACTAAATTACCTAAGAAATGTACAGAATGCAGGGCATTGGGTCTCATACGACTAGATGGGGATTTTAACAAGAAACTGACTCTTTATCATATTCACAGCACTTAATTATATCTGCATACAAAGAAGCACTAAACACACACTACATTGCCAAATGTATTTACTCATCTGCCTTCGCACACACATGAACTTCAGTGACATCCCATTCTTAATCCATAGGTTTTAATGATGTCTGTCTGCCAAATTGCTGCTTCAAGACTTGTAGGAAGGCACTTCTAAACCTTGTGGAATGCATTTATGGGATTTTTATGACCATTCTTCCACAAGCGTATTTGTGAGGTCAGACACCGCTGTTGGGCGAGAAGGCCTGGCTCACAATCTCTGCTCTAATTACTCCCAAAGGTGTTGAGGTCAAGATTGGAGCAAGTTTTTCCACATCTCATGTCTTTATGGACCTTGCTTTGTGCACTGGTGCCCAGTCATGTTAACCTTCCCCAAACTGTTGCCACAAAGATGGGAGCATGATATTGTACTTGGTATGCTGAAGCATTAAGCATTCCTTTCACTGAAGCTAAGGGGCTGAGCACAACTCCTCAACAACAACCCCACACCATTATCCCCCTTCACCAAACTTTACACTTGGTACTTGTCTGACTGCATTGTGCCGTTCTGGCAACCACCAAACTCAGACTTATCCATCAGATTGCTAGACGGAGAAACGCGATTCATCACTCCAGAGAACATGTTTCCACTGCTCTAAAGTGCAGGGGCAGCGTACTTAAGACCACTGCATCCAACGCTTTCAACTGCGTTTCATGATGCAAGGCTTGCATGCAGCTGCTCTGCCATAGAACCCATTCCTTGAAGCTCTCTACACACTGTTCTTGAACTAATCTTAAGTCCACGTGAAGTTTGGAGGTCTGTAGCAATGGACTCTGCAGAAAATTGGCCACCTCTCTGCACTATGTACCTCAGCATCTGCTGACTTATTTTGTGGCCTTCCTCTTCGTGTTGCTGTTGTTCCCAATCGCTTACACTTTGAAATAATACCTCTGACAGTTAACTGTGGAATATTTATTAGCAAGGAAATTTCATGACTGGACTTGTTGCACAGGTGGCATCATATCATGGTACCATGTACATGAGTGTACACGCCACTCATCTAGGGCTGTCACAATAACCACAATACTGTAATACCACTCTATTAACCAGCCAACCACAAGGAATTGCAAGAACCGTCACTACCAGAGTGTATAAATGTTTTACCTTTCATTGCATGGTCTTTCTTGTTTTACACTTTGATGTGTGTAATGAATGTTTTCCCAACTGCTGGCATCTGCTCAGCAACAGCTGAGTGTCAGTCTTCGTTTTATAAAATCGACACATTGGGTGCAAACCTAGTCACAAAACCAAAAGTTCGACAATTTGGGAGCATTTCAGCTTTCAACCAAATGAAAAGGGAGGGCCAGGCAATTCAGACGAGGAAATATGCAAAACATGTAACAGAAAAGTCACGGTGAAACAGGGAAATCCGAAATTTGAGATTTCATCTAGTTACCTATAATCCAGCTATCGGAGCCCAACTGCCTCCACCAGCACCGAGTCATTGAGCAGCATCAAAAGGAACAGTTCAGGCCGGTTCCATGCGACAATTAGGAGTGAATTAGAATCAGGATGAATTAATCAATTTGGGGCAATAAACTCACATATCGTAGTTTTGAACCCTGTTAAAACACAGCATGGGAAATTATTTCACCGCGACAGCCCTACACTCATTTCATTATCCAACTACAAGGAACCAACTGCTACTTCTTAAACACCTGCATGATTAGTAGTGATGCACGAAACTGACATTTTTAATTTTGCAACAGATACAATGCATAAATGCTGCATACCAGTCAATACCCAATACACACATATTAACCCTCTGCACTCCTGCCAGCGGGATAAAACAGAATTTCTACCAAAGCAACTCAGCGAGTTTTTGTCCTAAAAACATAATAAAACATACTTCTGGAACCCTTAAAGAAAAGCAATTCTACTTGGTTGTTATACAAAGATAAGTAACAAGAGGCATGTCTGAGACTCAGAATGCGACCCTTGATAGCTCACCCATTCATATGCATATGATAATAGCATGATAATCTGGACGCTTTTATTGGAGGTTTACGCCATGTGAAAATGCTGATTTTAGTCATATAAACAAAAGCACGGGGCTGTGTTTTCGCACCGAGTGCGGCGCTCCAAGATGGCGCAGTCAAGCATTTCAGGTCTCTGAGGAGTAACAGCTTCATTTCGTAAAGTGTAAGTAAAATATATTGAACTAGTTTTTCTGCAGCGCTTTTGGTGCTGGTTAGCTTCGATGCTACGCTAGTTCAGCAGTATATACCAGTAAAGGAATTTGTGAAGCTGACAGTAAATGTTTTTTAAATGTGCAGAGGCACAGGGTTCAGCTGATAGAGGGAAAAAAAACGACTTGTAGTAGAGTTTGGAGACACTGCTGCTTTCAAGCAGTCGTCTGAAGCTCATATGTATGGCTTTGTTGTTCCAAAGTAGTCTGTGTCTTTGCTAAATAAATAAACACCACCGTTTACAAGCAATTCAGCTGGTCTCGCTGATGTGGTGGGGGCTAATGTGCCACTATCTTTGACACCAGGGAGGAGATTTCTCACCTGTCTTTCACACCTGTCACATGAAGAGTCAATGTGCCACAGGTTTAGAAAAATACAGTTTCATATCAGATTCATAGCAAAATAGAAGAGAAATTAATTAAAATATCAGAAATCTGTATACACCACTATGTAGGAAACACATATGTCTACACAGTTTAGAGCGCTGAAGAAAACTCCATAAATGTTCATAATGTGTTTTTTCACTATCACTGTTTTGGGAAGTCCATATTTAGAGTTAATTTAAACAAAAAACAGATTAATTACATACATCTCTCACATTATTGTTGCTGGGTTTGTGCTAAATTAGCATGTGTAGCTGTTTGGGAACAAACTCTTTTTAGGTAGGTGAAATTTGTTAAAATATCAAGGCATGTTAGATCACCTCAGACGTAGCCGAACGGCCTCAGACTCCAGGGGGTTAAGGTACTGAATTTTCTATTTGTCACTAAAACATAAACAATTGTGCAGGAGCCAGCATTCAAATTCAAAATATAAAAGCAATCCAACTTCTTAAAATATATTAAAACAAATAATCTGTGTTATTTATTACAGCAAAAAATAAGCAGCTTCACTTTGTCAAAAAATAATCAATCTTATTTTGAAATATTCAGTGTAAACAGTAACTCAAGCAGCTGAACCTGAGGATAAACATGTAACCTGGTCCCCCCGGTTACTTTCTCTCACAGTGCTCTAAAAATATATTTTGTTTCAACGTTTATAAACATCAACAGTAGACTACTCAAAGTTTCTGGGGTGTATTTATTATGTTTCTAGAACAGAAACTTGTCGAGTTACGTGTTTTGTTGATTTTTGTTTAATCCCGCCCACAGGAACAAGACTTGTCCATGCGCCTCCTCCAGCCGGATGTATGTGTGTATGTGAGAAAACCCATCATGTTAATGCCAGGTGAGAATGGGACCAGAGAGAATGTAGAAGAGAGAGAGAGAGGCTGAGAGTTGGTCCAGTGACTGTAGCTGTGTTCCGAAGTAAGCTTTGCCCTCAAGTCCAGCATTTCTGAAATATAAGACATGCCTTGTACATGTTGGTATCATGTGGCACAGCCACTATAATTGGGCATCATGTCTTCACTTTCTGGTCAATTCAAATTAAAGCCTTTTGAACATGGATCTGTCCTTTGGATCGAACTAATTATCAGCCGACCCAGCCAATTTTGTTAATATCATATGATATCATATAGTATAAAGTATCGGATCAGTGCATACCCTCCGACTGAACAAGATACAGTAAAGTTTATTCTTTTAGGAAATTACTACAGCAAAACCTGGGTAAATAAGGCTTCTTTATTAACAGAGAGCCAAGGCTGCATTGTGCCATTCACTGACTTTGGAGACTTGTGAGAACTGTTACGGTTTCATTTTACACATTTAGTGCAACCAGGACCACGAAATAACGGAAAATCACAACATTGTCTTGAATGGCTAACAAGACACTATGGCTAATACTATGTCCAATAACGAGCTACTTGAGTTGTTTTCTCAAATTGCTATTTGTATCCTCTGAGCATGTAGCATTTCGTTTCTGTTTATTTAAAAAAATAAATAAATCTCCAAAATTAGGGATGTACAGATCTGATCTCTAAGACCGGTATCTGGGGCCAATCACAGCATTATTTTACTGATATGTATAGGCTTAATTGGGCTCGATCTTAAGTCCGATCCTCCGTTTACTCTAGGCGGCACGCTAACACTCCCTCCTCCTCCTGTAGCACTTTGTAAATGTTGTTTTAATATGACTCTGCTGGCCACTGCAGCTTTCTGACTGTTACTGTGTCTGACACAAACACACATTCCCGCGAGTCGAATTCAAAGCTGGAGCACAAGGGGGCGTGATTAGAGTCACCAACCATCCCTTATTTGGGCACTAAATGCTGCGTTGTGTTACGTTTTATCCCATATTTTTGTAGTGACACCGTTAAAACGATAATTAATTTAAGACACGTTGCTCTCCCTCAGCCGGAGGGAGGGGCAGATACTCCACGACTCAAACAGAAAATGTGCTACTCATAGTTCGATATTTTTATTAAGCCAATCAGGAGCCAGAGTTAGCTGTCCATCATTTAGTGCTGCTACCAATAGAGTCACAGTCCCGCCTACAGGGGTTTGTTTTTCTGCTCCGCTGAGAAAATCAGGTCAGTGCAGAAAAAATATATAACTCATTTGAGCACAGTGTCATGAAGTAACTACATTTCATTTCTCCCTCAAAACATCAATGATAACAATGAAGCTGACTGACTTTTAGAATCAAAGGATTAAAAAAAAATAATAATAAAAAAAATCACATTAACTTTCATATAAGATTAAAAATAATATTTATAAAAAAAGCAGCAGCTTGGATGCAGGCAGTTTCTTTCTTAATGCGACACATTAAGTGTCAGATACACTGGGCTGATTTTAATAACCATAATATAATTTGAATGTGAACTGTGTAACAGTATTATCTATGAAAGTTTAAGTATTGGATCAGAATTTGGTATCGGCAGATACTCTATATTAAAAAGACTTGGACTGGGGGCAAAAAAAATTGATCAGGGAACGTCCAAAATTGTGGGTAATCGCAGCTCTAAGCACAGAGTCCTTTAAGGTGGAATGGTATGTTTGAAGGAGAATAACGAATGTTGTTTGTACATGACTGAAGTTTAACTTGTAAGTTTTTATTCACTGTTTGGATTACCATAGAAACTCATTTGTAACTGGAGCTGTTTAGTTTTTTAGCGCTTTTGGTGAGAGAGAGGAGAGAGAGAAACGAGCATAGACTGAACCAATTTGTTTTTTCATTCATTTACAGACACAGGGGCTTCGTAAACATATTAGACAGGTTTTGAGCACACAAACAAACTAAAGAGCAAGCAAACGGTGAGGAAACATCTTCTGAATTTTAAAAGTGTATTTTGATTACAGTCATGGAGTATTCTTTAACTGAAATCAGCGTAATTGAATCCAATTTATTGGATTCAATTCCAATAAATTAAGCATTTCTATTGGTCCATCCCTCATGAAATTTACACACGATATCAGGACAGCTGCTGTTCTTAAATAAAGTAGTAAATTAAAAATCAACAAAAATTAAGATGAGCTGAGCATCTGATGGAGTGTCTTTCGGTCTTGTTGGTAATTTATTGTTGCACAAATAATAATTATCAAATCAATTATATTATAATAAAATATTATATTAAAACAATATTAATTCAATTATTAATGCATAAATTAACAATGCTAGTTCAAAATATTATGTCAGATTACACTGAATGTGAACCACTCCCGCCAGGCTACTTCGCACATTCAGCATAAACTGACTAATAATTTGACCTAGCATTGTTAGCTATTCACTTCACCTGTAGACCCTCAGAACAAACAATACAAAAAAATAAATCTCAGCACCCACCTAAACAGCTAACTGGCCATTCTGATGAATGAACAATTACAGATGAATCTCCATATTTTGTCTAAGCCTTGCAAACAAAATTAACAAAATTTTAAATTGATGACACAATTTACCAGCCAGTTCTAAATATTACTTACAAAAGCACAAATCATCTGAAATTACTTGTGGACAGAAGTCATTTACAAGCTCCAAACAACATTAAAAATAAAGCATACTGAATTGCCCATAGTGCAGCCAGGCTTGTATACACTTGACGCAAAAAGAATCAAAAATGTAAGTGTGGCATTAACGTGTGATTTAAATGAGAAAGACCAAATGACCACATTTAGTAGAATTTTGATAATTTTTAAGCTGGAAATTAATTTACTGTTAGCAGTAAAGCTTGTGTTCCAAATCAAGCCCAATTCAGCCCAAAAATGATCATTTCAACAACAGCTGAACAATTTTTAGGGTCACTGTGATATATAGCAAAATAATTGGAAACATAAAAACTATTTCATTAGACTGAAATATAAAATGTATGCTGTGAAAGTAGAAACAGAAGCGCATCTTTAAATTCCTAATGTTCATGAGCTAATCCTTCACACAAAAAAGAGCAGGGAAATTGAGACAACTGTTTAATTATTATTATTATTTTTTAAATGAACTACTGCAAAGAAATATTTGCTTTCATTCATTCTTTTTCTGCAATGCTTTCATCCTGTTTAAGTTGCAGTTCGTACAAAGCCTACCCAGAATCTCTGGGGGCAAGGCAGGAACACAACCTGGACGGGCACCTGTCCATCACGGGGGTATCTCAAGCACAATCACACCTATGGACCCTATTCAAACAGCCAATCCATCTACCAGCATGTGTTTTTGGACTGTGAGAGGAAACCAGAGCACCCAGAGGAACACACCAAATTCCCATAGGGTGAACACACCAAACTCCTCGGACCGTCACCCAATGCAGATTGGAAACCAAGGACCCCAGAACTATGAAGCTGTGTGACAGCAACAACACTATCTGATGTGCTACTGCATTGCCCCACAGTTTTCATATTATAGTATTTAATTATAAACACATTTTGCTACTCCACTTTAAATATAATTCAACAGTTTCACTATACTACAATTAATCTCATGTCTGATTCCTCTTGATTAGTCTGTACACTTTTAACCAAAGAAAAACGACTACATTACCAATATAACAAATGGACCTTTAGTTTGGATAAGACACAAAACCAAAATAACTTTAACTGTTTTGGAAAGGGTGCACAGAGGTCAGAAACTAAATTAAATAGTTACAACACTGCTTCTTAAAAGCATTACATTTTGAACATAAGATTACATATTGATCATATAATTCAATATCTCATGTCTCAACTCAAATGTAAAGTACAACACCAAAGAAATGTAAAATAACATTCAGAATATACAACTGAACAGCACAGAATTTAATGATGCTCAGAAATTAGCACAGATGTGGATCCAAGTGCTTAGTGTTTACACACAGATAGTAAATTTTCCCATAATAATTATCTACAAAGAAAAGACACCAACAGGTTTAGTTTTAACAATATTTTCCAAGGCGGTGGATATGCTCTACGTATAACATACAACCCTAATGCAATGAATCAATCAAACGAATCTCTCTATATAACTCATGAATATGTTTTCTACAAGTCCTAACATAATGAGTCCTGGATCTTCTGCAAATCAGGGAAATGTATATGTCCTTACCACCATCTCGCTCTCTTGCCCTGTGGAGGTGCAGAGTCTTGGTTCTGCTGTGGCCACCACTTTCTGTGTGTTTGTTGTCTGGGCTGTCAGACCTCCGTAAAACCTTGCATGGTGGGGTCGCATCACTGCTTTCCCGCATTTTCTCATGACGATGGTCACCAGTGGGGTGACTCTTGGAAGAGTATTTAAGAGTCTGAAAGATAAAAAAAACATGTACACTTCCTGATTTTAGCTCAGGTCTAGCATCTTGTACATTGTGCAATAACAATAACTGCCCAGTTAACACAGGTATGCAAAATGTTCGAGTTGGTTTTTAGACTGCCCCACTGAAAATACAACACAAAAATCATACCCACATGTAAGATGATTACAGAAACAACAAAAAAATCTACACAAGCATTTATAGAAGACATAAAAAATATTGTCACATACATTACTTTATATAGAATTTCACTAGAGAACGTTCTCTGATAAATGTGTTATTAGTGATAGTGGTTAGATCTCAATGGAAATTTGATTTGCCTTTTTTCATTTTTAACTCAGCAGTAAAACTAACCTGAAGATGAGACAATAACCGAAATAGGCTTTAACACCCATTATGATATACTGCTTTTAAGTGTTTCATGTGACTGTGCATTTTGTAAACAGGCTTCTGAAAAGGGCGAGTCGTGACTGATTCAGGACGTCAGTGCAGAACGAAAACAGAGCCGTGTGAGATATTGTTGTTTAAATGACTGCTATCATTTTTATTCAAGTATTAGATATTGTTAAAATAGTCGGAGACGAGCTTATTTGGACATCTCGTCACCGACGGCGAGTTCGGATGTTTAGCTAACGATACAAACATTTCTGCAGCATAATATTCCTCTAACTAACCTTAGTGTATGGAATTAACTGCTACTGCTGGCATAAAAGGTTCTGATACTATAGAAGATTATTTTAGCAACATCTTCACCGTCAAATTTAAAAAAAGAGCAAACACGGGCCTCGTCTAGCGAGCTAGTTGGCTAATTTAGGAGCTAGCCGCTAACAGGCGAACGTTAAGGCTCGTTGGTTAAACTCGTTGGAGTGAACATTAAACTTCACTGCGAGGTGAACTACGACTCCAATAAAACTACACATCTAGCAGTGGTTTGTTAGTGTGAGATAAGTTTGGTACACATTGTGTGAGACAGAAGACTTTCAAGCAGTTTTGGGCTTGGAGGCCTGTCCTGCTCCTCGCAGCGGCCCTTTTAATCTGATTTGTGTGAGCCTGCTCGGCGTTAGCTAACCTGGTAGGACTGAGAGTCCCTTCGGTCGTTGCACCTACAGAAAAAAGACAAAAACAAGAAGAAAAACAGGTCAGACACCTAAAAGTTGGCACGGATATTTTACATAAACGACAGGGCAAGCTGCAACAGTTGCATTAAGCTGGCCAAGTTTCTACTTATTTTGGTTTCGCTAAAAATGGCGGAGTGTCAAAGCGGAGGAAAAAGGAGGAAAGGAAAATAAAGAGCTGTTTACCCATCGCCGAGTCTCGGTTGTTTCCTTGCATACATTACCATCAATGCCGTGTTAGTGTGTGTGAAGTAGACGTGAAAGGTGGGTCGCTTATTTGTTTTTTAAGCCACCGAAGACCCGATCTCATCTATTATTTCAACACTTCTGGCTATTCGAGTCTGTATTCAGCTCTGCTGCTAGTCAGAAGAGCGCCCTCGCTCCATCTCCCACTCTCTCTCACTCACACAGCACTAAACTCTGCCCCTATCTACAGCGGAGTGAAGCTCAGCCTGCTGCTCCCTCTCTCACTGCGGGAGACTCGGTCTGAGCTCGGGTAAACTCGGACACTCTCGACCTCCTCCAGTCTGCGGGTCCTGGAAAGAAAGACAACTGCGCCTCTGTGTGGACTAACACTACACCGCCTACTGCACCAGTCTATGAGCCCTAACTGATCAGACACACACTTGCACCCATACGTCCATCGTCTCACACCAAAATACGCTGCTGTTTACAACACTTTACATACATTCTTATAATAGCTATATAAAGGAGCTCAATGCTAAATGGACCCAGGCTTTTCAGAGGTCACCCTTAGGGTAAGCATCACCTCTGCTATTGAATCAGACACTGTGTGGTCAATAACAATTGGACCCAATACATCAGCATTTCTGTGTTCACTGCCTGGTTAACAGTGGACCAATGCACACTGGTTTGTCTCTCTTCACAGACACATATTTTTAAATGTGTGTGAGATTCATGTGTATATATGAATAATAGGGTACCGTTTGTGCTCAAATGCAGTTCTAACTGCTACATTGTTTAGTTTACATTTTATTTAACTATTTTACATTTTTTCTCTTGGTCCACATTCATGTAAAATAAGATATTTAACACTTTCTTAGGTAAAATAATACTTGATGGATAGTTTAAATCAATATATGAAGAGTTTTTTTCAAAAGATAACAGAAATAAAGAGCCACTGTATTAAATTAAAATCAGTAAACAGTCCGTTAAGATGTCAGTGACTACCATTCTGTTCATTTCCAGCCTGATAAAAGTTTTGATTGATTATTAAATAATCATTTTTCCCCCATAGATACCCGCAGGGATATTTTCCAATCTTTAGTGTGTGTGTGTGTGTGTGTGTATACCATAACATTATCTCACTGTACATTCTCTGAATTCCCCTGACCATACAGGCTTTATAATTGCAGACTATAGTCCATTTGTTGCTCTCTTTGCCCACTTTTACTCTGTTGTTCAATTGTCAGGACCACCACAGAGCAGGTGTGATTTGGGTGGTGGATTATCCTCAGTGAGAGAGAATACAGTGAGTGTAGAAACAAGGTGATTGTTTTCTAAGACGATCTCATTTTTATTTTGTAAATATAAGCAAATTTAGAATAAGACGCGTGCAACACACACCAATATGTGTTACATCAGTTTCCAGTTTACACTTTTAAATCATTTGGGAAATGAGGATATAATCTTTTGCAGTTTTAAAAGTGGAAAATTATCCCATTCGGGCTTGATACAGGCCAGTAGCTTTTGGTGCCTCATTCTCCTCTTCAAGATGCGACACAGGAGACAGATCTGAACTCAGGGAGGCCAGTCAAACACATATATTCTGTGTCTACCAAACCAGCAAAGGCAGAAAGATGCCTGACAAAAAAAACCCTATATTTCTGGAAAAGATGTTGCCTTGATGGCAGCATATATCTCAGCAGTGTCAAATAAAGAGTACTATACAGGTACATTTTTGTTCACCAAATGTACAGACAGCATAAATGTACCTAATGTCAAAAGGTACACAAGGGGTTTTAAAGCCCAGCTGTGTTCCCTACAGGTACATTCTTGTCTCCAGAAGGATGGGTGATTAATCATAACACTTCATAATAGAAGAGTTTTCAAAAGAAAAAAAATGAAATCCTGGAGCTGAAAGGAGATATATGAAACAAATCAACTTAAATATCCATAATTAATTTAGTCTGTGGTACATCATTTTTCTAACTAAAGGTACTGAAAATGTATCCTTGAGGGTAACCCCTCTGTGACAGCTGTTTTGAGTGTGTAATTACATTTATATCAGTAGCATGACAGTTTCACATGCAATGGCATGGCATGGACAAGGTCTGTAAGCTGGTTTTCCCAGTTGGGGATAATTGTAAGTTGCTCTGGAAAAGAAATCTGACAAATGCTGTAATTTTAACAATATTCATTGACATTAAAAAGGTATGGAAAGTACAGTTTATTGTTCGTAGCACAGTAAGACCAACACCACCAGCTTCTTGTTAGCTAGGTTTTTATTATTCATTATTTAAAAAAAAACCAACCAACTTGTAGCATTGTTTTCTTATAGTGGACAGGTGCATACAGGTTTTTGGATCTACAACACAGTGACTTTTTCTGTCTCGCAGAACAGGCAGCTTTTCGAAGGTTTCTACAGAAATGTCACTTTCCAAAAACCCATAGTACACTGCTTTGAAGTCCAAATAACATATCTTTAGATGAATCAGATCACACCAGAGAAATGCCACACAAAGAACCAATACAGTTAGTGATAGTTCTTTATTTGGACTAGTGCAATAAATACTTACACAAAAAAATTACGGAAAATAACAGTTAAAGTAATATCCACGTAGTTCATCTACAGTCCAAGCACAACATCTAGAAAGGAATCTGGGTTCGTCATAGACATGAACGGAAGTCTCAGATTTCACCAGAGCGTTACTCTCAGAGTTGCCTTTCTTCTTCATTGTGACTAGAACAGTGAATCAATCAGGGCTCATTCACATGACCAGCATTTCAGTCCAGGCCCAAATAAAACCCTTCATTCTCAGGAAACGTGTTTTTAAAAAAAAAAAAAAAAAAGACACTCACTAATCTCTCACAAAGCTTAGGTAAACTTTGAAATGTGGACCTAGCCACAGAAGGAGAAACATATTGCACTAAAACTACTCATCTACCAATGCTGGCTCACTTTGTGGCAGAATAATTTGATGGGTCTGATTAAGTGCTGAGCATTACAGAAGCAGAGACATCTGAGAAACATACTTTTTTTTTTGTAACAGAAGTTAAATAAGAAAGGAATGTTTGTATTTTCTTCATAACAGAAAACAAATATCACAGCTGAACAATTCCAGTTGATTGCTTGCAGTTACAATATAGTAGCATGCACTTGATGTTTAAACATTGTGATGTCTGTCAACATCGTCTCCAATGAGGGGAAAAAAGGGCATTGCACATCCATGTAATGAGAGTACACCTTTACGAGAAAGCTTTAATTTTTACTAATATTGTTTACTGAGCCGGTGGATAACTTGGCATGCCTAGCTATTCAATAACTGCTGCAAGCCATTATCATATCTAAATTAAACACAAGCACAAAAATACCCCACAGTAATACTGGTAAATATGGGAACATTAGTAAGTTTGTTCAGGAATAGCTTATGATTCATTAACAGCAAACTGGACCTATGCACATGTGACTGGTTCATTAGGTTTTACAAGGGATATAAACATTCATGAATATTACAATGTTTATATGAAAACTGCACTTATTACTTGTGTAAAATGTACTTAGTAGATCGCCAATGTTTATTTGCATTAAAAACAGGGGAGAGCGTAGTAGCTAGGCACTAATGAACATCCTTGGCACTTGGCTACATTTTCACTATAAATTAAAAATTTCGTGCAATGGTAAAATTCCACATTTGTTATTGGTGATCTCAACATTGAAAAATACGGAACATAAATTTACAAAATGAACTAAATAAATAATAAGAGTAAGAAAAAAAAAAGATTGATTAGTTAGAGAGGTGTTGTTTTTGTTCTCAGCAAATTAAAATACACTGTGCCACTTCTTGGGATGAGTAGGGGAATGAAAAAAGAAAGAAAGTGGGTCAGAGGATAGACACTTTAGCCTTTTAATCGTGCAGGGGCTAAGAATGGGATTGGACACCGTGTTCTAGAAAGGTGACAGGAGATTGGTGAGGGAAAGAAGAAACAAGTGATTGTCGTACAGGGTTTAAATCAACCCTCCCTGGCACTAACACGGGGCTCTGCCAGTGAGCTGTGAATGATGCCTGTGATGGACTCCACTCCTTCTCCCTCCAGGAAGGTACGGTGATCACCCTCAATGACATGGACTGAAACTTTTCCATCACACACCTGCACGTAAAACCAACATATGTTTTTCAGAGTTCCCTTAAAAACAATAGTAAATACTAATAGTTGTGGGTATTTAAATAGCTGTATAGTTTTCCAGTTAGTTTTAAACTTGACCTAAATTAATCAAAATGATACCAGGATATCAGTATATACAAGTGCCAACCGATTCTATGGTTTCTGTTCAGATGTTTGCAGTATTGCATTACTAGATCTTATGCTTACCTCATGCAGTTTGTAGTCAGCTCCCAGTCCATCGCCATATTCACTACTGGCTTTGGCCCTCAACAGGGTGATGTTGCCATGGTACTTGGTGTTGGGGACATAGCGGTCAGCAGCTTTGAGTTTGTAGTAGAATGTAGAGGCAGCGAAGTGGAGTGAGTCACGGTTGACGTTCTTATGGCTGGAGGTGATTAGATCCACTGCCTGGTTTACTCGAGCCTCAAGATCTTTCAGAGGAAGCAATGATTCCAAGAGCTGTACATGTGAGAGAGATAATTCAAGTTGCAATATGTATGTTTGGAGATTTGAGAAACTTGTAGTTTCAATATCAACTTACCAAAAATACCAGCCATTTTTCGTTAATTATATACAAATGCAATCAGAAGCTCAGGTTTAGGGTTTGCAAAGCTGAACATTTAGTGATCAAATTATTTGAGATTACACTAGCAGTGGATACCACAGAAAAACTTTAATGCCACCTTGTGGCCAAATTATAAAATGCAGATATCTCCAATGGTATCGTGGAAGGCAGCTTACCTTGTTGTACTCAATGCCAGTGAACTGCTGGATGAAGGCACACAGTGCTTCAGTTTCAGCCTCAGACTCATTGCCTGGGGTCAGCTTGGCCCTGTAGCTCTATTAGTGTGAGACACAAAGCAAGTGAAGCTTCAGACAGTGACGTTGCACTGTGTGTTTAAAGCAGTAAATAAATATTCTGAGCTGCAGATAAAAATGTAAGTGTCCCTTTCCCACCTGTGTATATGCTGCAACATAAGAATGGGAACCATCAAAAAGGAACAGGTATTCCACAGGGCACTGTGCCTCCTGTAGCTGAGAGCACATCTCAAAGGCCACGCAGGCACCAAAGGAGTAGCCAGCAATACGATAGGGGCCCTCAGGCTGCACCTGCCTCATACAGTCCATATAATATGCAGCTAGATTCTGAATACTGTCCAGTGGAGCAGCTACAAAACACAAAAGATAAAATGACAATATTAGATCAAAGACTAACATACAAATTACTTGAAAAACCAATGCAAGAATGTATTACAAATGACACTGGCTGCCAAAAAGCCCATGTTGATGTTTAGAAACTGTTTACTGTTGATGTGTTTTAAAAGTGTCTATCCTTTCTGATCACATACAAACATTTCCATGCTCATATTCACCTAGTTTAGCTAGTTATCCATGTAATTAATGTCTGGCTAATGGCTAACAGTGTTGTTTCTAAGACCGCACGAGAGGCATTTATGCTCAAAGCCTAGCATTTCTGGTTTAGCGGGTTATTTGTATCCCATAATGGCATTGAGCCTTGCTGAAAATAACCATACACTTTGCAAAGTGCAGCATTCTTTATGAGATTATAAGCAGTGTTTGTGGAATTTCCAGCTTTGTGGTAATACTGTAGGTGACCAATACCCAAAATTCATTAAAAGAAGCACTCTAAAACATTAAAAAAACCTGCACACCAAGCAAGAAGGTATGTATACATTCTAAAAAGCATCTCAAGCTTGTCCTCTCAGTCCTCTGCAGGTGCCTGGTTTGAAGACATCCCACATCAAGGTTTTCCATGCCATCTTTATTGTTTTCCATTTACAAAATTCATTATCTCTTTTGAATGATCTACTATGAAAAATAATATCTTGGCTAATTCTATTTGACTGCAAGTTTAAATGGCTCTTTATGCATCTATCCCTGTTGTTATTTCAATATGCTCCTTGCCATGCATATTGCATAAAAACCTGCCAGTGTGGTGGTTCCTGCTGACATTACCCTTGGTGCACTGCAGGCCATAGCAAGGCACACTTAGTTTGGCGGTGAGGGTGCGGAAGGCAGCAATGGAGCCCTCGATGGGGTGAATCAGGAACAGCGGTCGTTCTGCACTTTGGACCTCATTGAGCCGTGTCACAGTGGGGCCATCTGGGTTCACCAGCATTAGGCTGATATCTGATTCCAGCAGAGCTTTAGCAGCAGTACGCTTCACCTGGGGCGGCCTGGCTTCTAGAATATGACCATGAGGGAAAAATTAGCCTGATAACCACATACCCACATCAAGTGCCTCCTAAAGGAATTAGAGTTTCATAGAAATGTACATTTACACACACATACCGTCTGGTCCTCCAGATTTATTTGAAAGCTCTCGAAGTTTGTTAATGGTGAGTTGGCGGATTTCTCTCATTGCCATAACAATGTCATAGTCTCTCTCTAGTGTCTGCCTCACTTCTACACCCATCAGTGAGTCCAGACCCAGATCAGCCAATGAGGCATCAGCATTCAGGCTGCTTACATCACGTACACCTGAACAAAGCGCACAGTATAAGGTTTACTAATTGATGTAACAGATCATGTATAATCTATCATAAGATTCAAAATGTAGAAGCTATAATTGAAGTTCTTACCCAGGATGTGAGCCACTGCCTCCACAAGATCCCTCTGTCCACCACTTTCTCCTTTTGCCATCTGCACTCTTTCTGCCAGCACGAAGCTGGACATGACAGGACTTTGCTGGCACAGGAAACGGTCCAGAACCTCCAGACACGACACCATACGCTGAGGCAACGTCCCTCCAATGACCGCATCGTTCCCACCCATGGTCTCCAAGACAACACCTACATCACCAATGGCACCCCACTGGATGGCCAGGCCTGGCAGGTTGTCATGACGACGCTGTTCACACACTCGCTCCATGGTGGAGTTGGCAAAACCATAGTTACTCTGACCAGCATTGCCACGGCCACAACTGACCGAGGAGAAGACCACAAAGTGCTGCAGCTCAGGACATTCCTGCCTTGTCACTCTGTAGAAGAAAACCATATATCATATGACTTACTGAACTTAACTGGATTAGTTTAATGTCAAAACTATAAGCACTTAATAAGCTTACCGGTCCAAGTGAAGAGTTCCTTCATATTTAGGCTTGTTGACCTCAGTAAAATGTTCTGATGTGAGATTCTCAAGCATACCATCTTTCAAAACCTAATACATAATAAACAAATAAATGTATATCTTCCCAACATCTTGTTCACACGAATTAGTTCCTTTACTCAAACAAATGTACAGACAGAGGTCTTTACCATGGCAAGGTGGAATATGCCTCCCACAGGGCCCAATCGGGAGGCTTCTTTGATCAGGTGCTCCGCCCCTTCCAGGGAGCTGACATCACTAGTGGAGACTAGGACCTGGATGCCAAGTTCTCGCCACTCACGGACACGCTTAGCCTGGTAACCTGTTAAAATACATCAGCATTTTATTGTCAGCACATGCTAAGACAGGAACTAACAGATTCCAACGTGTGAAAAGCCCTTCATTAGCCAGGTTCTCTACAAAATGACACATGCCCACATTAAAGAACTATGGGATATTGACTTGTGGTCCAAAGAAAACAAATAAAAAAATGCTGACCAACTGAAGTTATATAATTCAAGACATTTACCGTTGCGGATGCCAGATCGGGAAGTAAGCACCAATTTACGAGCTCCTCTCTCAGTAAGCCAGTGAGCCAGCTCCAAACCAAAGCCTCCAAGACCTCCTGTTATGATGTAGGAGTGTGAGGCAGGGCAGAACGTCCGGCAGATTGCAGGAAGACCAAGACGAGCAGCTGCAGACTCACTGCTGCCCTCCTCAGAACGTACCTGAAGACAGAGACACAAAGAATGATATATATATAGAGGGCAAACAAATTTGATTAATCATAATTAGAAAAACCTCATCCCAGGCCATTGGAAACGTGTGTTTACAACGACACCTGATTGGACAAGTACTCACCTGCAGCAGGACCTTGCCAATGTGCTTGCCCTGAGCCATATAACGAAAAGCATCCTCCACCTGGTCCCTTTTAAACACTGTGGTGCGGAGCGGCTGCACCACACCGTCAGCAATGCCCTTCTTTAGAAGCTCAGACACCTCCTCCCATTCACGGTTACCCTCCTCAAACAGAGCATCCAGCAAGATCCCATGGAAAGCCACATTCTTCAGGAACAGAGCCATGCCTAAAACAAAAGTGTAAATTTAGGCAACTGAAGATTAACTGCTGCCACCGATATTCTGACAAAGAATGTGATTGTGTGTGCCACTGTGAAATATTAAAATCAGCGTATTTTTAAGGAAATATGTAATTAAACATACACATATAAACCCATAATGTTAAGGCTTTTATTCCAAAAAACCTTTGCAGTTATCTTCAGGATTAATTGCACATGCCTAAAATTCGTTTTCATTTTCATGAAAACAATCAAATATATTTAATCAAAGAAAAAACAAACAAACAATGTCTTCAAAGGGTAACAGACTTCAGTGGATCAACAGATTTTCTATAAGAGTCTAAAAACACTGAAAAATTACTAACTTGTAATTCACCATTTTGACTGGAATAAAGTGTTGGTCTCTGACCTCCACAAAGCACAGAGTGTGTATATGATCATACATGTATTTATAGTTGGATTCTAGCTTACCCAGAGGAGTGTTGTTGGACAGGTCATATTTGCCAATCTCCAGGAAACGCCCGTGCCTGGCCAAACAGCGCAAGCTGGCCTGCAGCTTCTCCTCAGCGAGGGAGTTCAAAACCACATCGACCCCTGAGGCCAGTAAAGAAGACAGTGCAGATTACCCACACATTCCAACAGATACGTTTTAATAAATATGATTGAAATTAGTGTTAAGTGTCATAATCTAAACAAGAGTCCAACCTTTGCCTTCTGTATGCTTTAGCACATGTTGCTCAAATGAGGCATCTCTTGAGTTAGCAAATGAATCTTCAGTGAGCTTTGGGAATCGTTCCTGGAGGTAGGCCCTCTTTTCTTTAGAACCTGTGGAACCGTACATTTGTTTAAAATATATTAACTACTAGCAATTACTTATATTAACTACTACACAATCACTGCTAAAACGCATAACAAGTATATACACAATTATAATTTTCATTTTACCCTAACATCTTAGGCAGTGTCAAGAACAATGCGAAATGTTTTTTGTAGATGTTGTGGTTTGGAACTTTTACTCACCCACAGTAGTGAAGACTCTGCAGTTCATGCTGAGTGCAATGGCGATGGCAGCCTGGCCCACACCTCCAGAACCAGAGTGGATCAGCACACTCTCACCAGTTCTTAGACGTCCACGCACCACCATAGAGTAATATGCTGTAGCATAGACTACAGGCACAGAGGCAGCCTGCTCCAGAGTCCTATAAACACACACACACAGCAACATTAAGCATAATGAATATCTTTATATAAATATTTATCACCTTCTTTATGAGTCAGTTTCCCAGACACATTTAAAAACATCACCAGTGATTCACCACTAAAAAGCTTCTGTATTCTAGAGTTAAGCTTAAAACTGTTTAAGGAAATCAGCCCTGTTCTTTGCAGCTTAATATATTTATTACCCTAAAAAGTGTATGCTAACTATGCTTGTCACAGTATAAAATTTGCTAACTTCAATAAAGATGTAAAACATACTCAGAGAAGTATGGCTGTTTACTGCAATCTCTGAGCAACTTACAAAGAAATACAGCAATAATTTGGAGACTTTCTCACCAGCTGGAGGGAACGTCCAAGAGGAAGCGCTTGTCAGCATCCACACAGGTGGCCAGACCTTTAGCAGGCAATAAGCCCATCACCGTCCGCCCACTGGGGTCCCGTCCAGAGAACTCCATTCCCAGCATACACTGCTGCAGCGCTATGTCTCCTGCACAAAGAATGAAAACAGTATTCTCTATAAACTTGAGGCCAGTGTACCATCGTTTATACTTTGTGTACACAACACAGCAACACAAATGGATGTAATGCTTGGCACGAGAAAAGTCACGAACAAAATGTGTGCAGCAGTGCATAGATCAATCAATGTGTCTGTATGTGTGCACTCATTTATTGCAATAGGTCCTGTAAAAATGTGTGCGCCAATTACCAGGAATAGCGTCTGGGGGCAGTTTGCCACTTGCCAGCATGATGTCTCTGAAATTGAGGGAGGAGTAATAAACCCGACAGAGCTGCACATTGGGATTGGATGGAACAAAGTGCTGTAGTGGGGACGCAATCCAGCGCAGCGAGGACAGATCACCACGAGTCAGCACATTCACATATGCATGCTCTGTGAACTCCTCATTTAAATCTACAACAGAGGGGGGAAAAGTCATGCTGAGATCAAAAACACAAGATAATGTTGTATTATTAGTTCTGAAGCTGCAATGTAAAACTAAGGGTGCATTATTGCCCTGATTATACATATTAATGTGTTCTACCTTGTTGAAGAAGTTGGTGTCTGAATGCACCCCACTGACCATCTCTATACACGTTCATATTTAGGTTCTTTTGCAGCACCATCTGCATGTCTTTATGGGTAAACAAGAGGGTTGGAGCTGTAGAGGACGTCTTCAGATTAGAAACAAATGCACACCTAGTGAGTGGAGACAAAACCACAGACACTTAATATATAAACTATATTTTTTTTATTCTTTGTCTTAGAGAACTGTTCCTTCTTGTATGCTCATGTGATTTATGCAATTTTAATAAAAACTTTTCCCCTGTGTAAGCAAACTAGTTAACAAAGGTTATATCATCGTTCCACTGCTTCCTTCCTGTGTGTGAATAAACTAACCGAATGCGATTGCCTCCAGGTTCCTGTCTTAGGCAGTTGACCATTCCCACCACTCCATTATGGCCTTGAGAGGCAGTAAGCCACACTGGTTTCTCTGATGGCTCAGCCAGTGTGTTCTGACAGAAGAGAAATTGAAGGATCACATTTCAGATTAAACAATTGTTTATGCAACTTAAATGATACATTGGTCACACATTCATCAACTTACCTTAAGAGTCTCTACCCATTCGTAATCAGTAGAGTTCACAGATAAAGTGATAGGTTGTTTTTCAGAAGCCTTTCTGCGGGCAAGAAAGAGAACTGTCCCATAGAATGATTTTCTCATCATGACCAAGTTAAGAGAAGCCTCCTCAAACAGCTTTTCCCACTCAACCTGAGCAGCCGCAATTTCAAGACACATAAGGACAGGAGGAAAAACAAAAAGAATACATTAGAAATACATCAAAAGTAAGTAGATGTTTATTCAAATGTCCTTTTGGATCATTTCTGTTGGCTCTTTGTGTTACAATTCTTCCCTAAAAGTTAAAAGGCATGTGGTATGATTTGCTCGGATGAACTTTAAGTATCAAACAAGCACCTGAGAGAGAAGTCTGTTCTGATTGTCCAAAGATGTGAGAAACGACACCGTCTCCCCCAGTGTCTCTCCCCTCAGCAGTGCATGAAGCAGCACAAAGCCCTCATCCCTGGCAGCAGAGGACAGGTTTTCCAGTAGTGTGGCAGGGTTTGCCACAGGCCCTGGCACACAGTTACACACCACCAGGTCTGCACCAATCAGGCTGCCAGAGGCTGGACCATGCTGGGGGTCCCACTCAGATGCGGTGACACCCTGTTCTTCCAGTGTGGTTTCCTGGGAGGTCAGCAGCTCGGTGCTGATGTCAGAGGCAGTGTAGTCCAGACGCAACATGGGCTGAATGTTGAGAAGTTTAACTGCACGAGAAAACACCTGGCCATCGCTGGAAAAAGCCTGAGGAGAGGGCAGAACAAAGCATAGCCTCACTGCACAAGCACTAACTTGTGTAGTATATAGTCTGTGAGCTGGTGTAAAATATTAAAAGTAGAGCGAGGCACATCATGCTTTCTTAACTGTATGGTTCTTTAAAAGCTTTGCCAGTAATCTAACTAAGCAATTTTCCTTTCCACCTATATACACTGTAAATTAGCTTTTATTTTGCAATGACAGCCATGTTGCAAAATCAAAACTTTAATAGCAGCCACCATAAATGCCTAGGTTTTTTGAATATATTTTTCTCCCTTACAGCAACATCCATGGTGTGCAGCAAGTGCATTTTGATCCAAGTATGCAGTTTAGTGTCAAGAATGCACATTAGTATCTCAACTAATTCTAATATCTTCATCTAATTGAAAACTTAATTCTGCACATAAATCTTTCATTGTACCTCCACAACTTTGAGCTTCCCAGGAGTGGAATTCTCCAGAGCAGTGTCCAGGCAGTGGCGCAAGGCATGAGAGTCCAGCAGGCCATTAAGGAGTGGGTCTTGCAGAAGACACTGTCTTTCCTTCTGCACGGTTTGCTCCAATTCTGAGTGCAAGTTGCCATTGAGCTCCAGGCCACAGAGTACAGACAGCAATCGCAGCAGCCCTCCCTCTGCATCTATCAACTGCGATTCTGTTGCAGTCTCCAGCCCTGGGATGGAAATCTTGACTCCCTGACTGGCTAGCTTTCTCTGGAGGCAATTTATCAGACCTGTAGAAGAAGCAATGCACAGATTATGTCATGTCACATTACTCTGTTTTTCATGGGGAGAGACCAAGACCACTCTGCATGATGGAAATAAATAAAAAAATAAATACACAGAACTATGCTTTGGACAATTAGCGATATAAAAGTTATATCAAAATTATCACACACATGCATAAAAGATAAAAGTACTTGCCTTTGCAATGTCTCAGCTGCTCGCCTAATTTCTCACTTGATCTCAGGCACTCAGTTTCCACATAGGGCACAAAGACAAACTCCTCTAGTGTTGGGGGAGTCTGTTGCTGTTGGCGACGTGGTGCTACAGTGGCATGAAGACCACAGATCTTAACTCCACCTGCTGTAATGCTGTCCAGGCAACGGTTGACATACACATCTACAGCTAAAAAAAGAAAGTGAGAATTTTAAGCTTACATTTCATTTCTACAATGCTCGTATATTTAAACATTCAAACTTTAACTCTAATGCTACATTCAGGTGTTCATCAGAAGGTTGTATATACCCCGTGGTTAAGTAGTAAATACAACTTCACTGCGTTCGGGTGCTTGGCCAAAAATCCACCCACTGTATACAACATGTGCCCAAAAAGTGATTTATCATTAAATAACAACTAAACGCTTTTTGAGTAATAACATATTTCATCATAATATTAGACTTATCTACAGAAAACATACATAACGATGCAATTCAAATGCATAATAGCTATTTTCTCCAGGGGAAGAGGAAAAAGGTTGCGATACACGTCACATCTCGAATCCAGAGTTTACCAGTGGTAAAGTGAGAAAATTGGTATTTCCCAGTATCCAACATCACTAGAACGCAGCATAAGGGCTACCATACCCAAGAGAGACGTGGGGGGGGTGGGCAATAAAAAAAACAACAATATCAAACTTATTTACCCTTCCTATCCTCTGGGTAGTCATGAACTCTTTCCTCATGTAGAGTGGGATCTACACACACTGAGCGGATACGAGTAGGAAGGCGTAGATTCCGACCGGACAAGCCAACTACAATCATCTGCAGCATGGTGTCCAAAAAGGAAACCCAGTTTCCTGTCCACTGCAGCTTCCCTTGGTTACCTACAGTGTAACAGGATAAGACATGAGCTTTTAATCATTAAAACACAATGTTGGCAGAAACGTGTTCCTTTAGTTCGAAAATACGGTGCAAATATAAAGCTATTTACCAGCATTGTTGGACTCCAAAATGCCCTGGAATGTCTTTCCGTAATCATATCCACGCAGGCGCAATTCTTTGTAAATGTCTCCAGATTTCAGACGCAGCTTGGGGTCCTCCTTCTCCACAGCCACAGGCTCTACCAGCTGAGAGTGGAGAGAGTCCAGTGCTGCATCTTCCAACACATTTACCTTACCTGAAAGGTTTAGAAATGCATACTCGTTTAAATACACGCATCAAACTACAACATGACACATGAATTATATACATATTTTATAATTCACAATTAACTTACCACTGACAGTCAAATTGCCATTCTCCGATACCTCAAAACGACTAGTGGCAGGCATGAGACGAACCTCCAACTGGACAGACCCTATGATGTGATCAGAACAGGAGTGAAACAAGCTGGTTTTTCTACTGCTCTCTACTTTTATGTAAAAGGAGGTCAATATTTAAATAAAAAGGTTAAGACTTTTTACATAACTGAAGATGGACATAGGACACACACACACTTACCAGTCTTGGGCAGAATTGTGGCTCTATGGATGGTGACATCCTCAAAGATAACTGGTGTTTGCTCCAAAACAGTACCAAGACTCTTCATTAGCGTTCTCCATGCCAGCACCAGGTAACCCGTAGCAGGATACAGGACACGCCCATCAATACAGTGGCCAATCATGTAGTGGTCTGGGGATTCAGGGTTTATATCTGCACAGAGAAAAAAAAAAAAAAAAAAATATGACGGGAAAGGCCATTGACCATTATTCTTCCTGTGTGTGGTTCAGTGTAACACAATCTACCCACCAATATTGAATACAGTGGCAGAGGTGGAGCCTCCAGAACCAGCTGGGAAGTCTTCCACCTTGGGGACATCCCAGGTCTGAGAGTGGTCCCACTGGATTAGAGGGGAAATGAGGGGGGTGCCCACTGGAACAGGGTACTTTACAGCTGGATAAAGCTTGTCACTGTCCACATTAATGCTGTAACAGAACAATAAGTAACTAAGTTTAGCGTGTTATAATAAATAATATTGCAATTTATTAAACAAAATTAAATATGAAATAATAATGAAGATATGTTGGTGCTAACCCATTCATGTAGATCTTCCCTACATGAGAAAGGAAAAACTCCAGGTTATTGGCATGTCCCCTCTTCATCAAGGGTAGAATAGAACAAGAGGTCTTGAGGCTGCGCTTTAGAATGGCCTGTAGAGGAACAAGAATAGATTTAGTAAGTAATCAGCAAAAAGTAGAAAAACAAATAAAATATTTTACGTTTGTCCATGTCTCTTTTCCAACTCTCTCACCTGCAGCAGGGCATGTGGTGCTATCTCCACCACCACAGCATTGTCGGGCACAAGGCTCAGGCCTTCCTGGAAAAGCACAGGGCTCACCAGATTGTTGACGTGATACTCAGCTGAAGAGTAAACTGCAAGTGGGCTATCCCATTCAGCCTGAGGGATGGATGTACTGATCCAGCGTGGAGAACGGGGGCGAGGATTTTTGATCACCTAAGGTGACACACAATCATGAGAACACAAGAACAGAACTGTGACTATATTATGAGCAGCCTGTGAACAACATTGCATTACCAGTCAAACCAGCCAGTCATGACATATTTGAAGCATCATTAAACAACGCTGAGATACAAAATTAAATCTCAGAAGTTACAATTAAAAGTGTGGGCGTGCGTGCAGATATTTTAATTTTAAGTTTCCTTTCACTGTCCCCTTCCTAACGGAAATTACTTATATTTAATTCTCTCATCTCTTCAACACGAATGACTCAAAATGATTAGTTATTTTTGACTAGAGATTAAATTAAACCGGTTGTTCTCTGACCTCTGATCATTTGCCTCTGTCAGTAATAAATCATTTTTAACACGAAGATAGTCTGGCACATCTGTCAATAAGTGGGGGCAGAAATGATCAGGAGATGGCAGTGTTGTGCAACAGCACCAGTTTACCTTTTGTAATGCAGCCAGCAGTGAGGGAGCAATGGAGGCCATGTAATAGGAGTGGAATGCGACACCGGCACTGCGCACTTCTTTGGCGAACACACCACTCTTCTTAAGTTCTGCTACAAATTTGCTCACTGCCTCCTACATATACACAATGACCAGGTAATTCAGTAAACATTTCAATAAAAAGAATGTATGAAATTCATATGAAGGCCAATTATACCTGTGGTCCAGAGATAGTGACTGTATCTTCTGCATTGTGGCAGGCAGGGACTACCCCCTGTGGGCACTGAGTCTTACACTCTTCCCAGGTCAGACCTAAAAAAGCATTGACAATAAAACGTTAATGTACAAGCTCAAACCCAAAAATAAATATGACAAAGCCCATTAGCCTTTTCCCATCCCAGTTGAACCACCCCGTTCAAAAAAATCCCAGTGTTCCCAGTGCTTAGGCGATACAGCAAAATGCAGAATGTCTGAGGGTCCTTGACAAGTGGTTTATAGAACATTACAGTACACACCCAGGTAGACTACTGTGTTAAAGGGACAGTTAATTAATTCTTTTCTTACCTACGGCAGCCATGCCGCCTGCAGGCAGCTTGGCTTCTTTGATGCATCTGCCTCTCCAGTAGGCAGCTAAGATGGCCTCAGTGTGACTGAGGGAACCATCAGCATAGCCACAAGCCGTTTCTCCCACAGAATGGCCTACAATCCCATCAGGCTGGAGACCCATTTTCTGTAGCATATCTATCTGTGCAATCTAGAGACACAAATACAGACATCTAAACAATCCGCAAGAAGCAGAGGACAGACCATGGCTAATAAAGTTAGACAATGGCCTAACAAGCAGTCAGCTGTGCTGAATAGGGTACAGACAGATACAATTACAAAATTTAAAAGGATGATGAAATGATAATCATTCAGTGTTTAGATTTCAATAGTAGATATTGCAACACATTCTGTTGCAATGCCAGGCACAAGCTGGCCGATCTTAGTTGACTAAGAAAATGATAGCCAGAGTTCAGTAAGTGTTTGTGTGTGACATAGGAGAACTCTGACCTGAATGGCTGCAAGGCTCACAAAGGCATGGACTGTGTCCTCAAAGGTGTTCTCATCAGCCTCCATCAGCAGGCGTGACACACACAGCCCAGTGTCCTTCAGAGCCTCGTCCGAGCGGAGGACGGACTCTCTGAACTCCTGCAGTTGCATCAGGCTACGGCCCATACCGGCCCACTGTGTACCCATACCTGAAAAAAAAGCATTAAAATAGTAAATAAAAGATGTTCTGGGTGATTTGAAATGAAATGCAAATGCTACATTCTAGCTTCACGTGATTCTACAGTCGTCATGAGCTTTAAGAGTGTGTGGGCATGTACTTGCAGACAACTGGTTTAGACAGCATGCCACATTTTTGTCAAAAAGTCTAATGATTTGCTCACCAGAGCAGATGTACCAGAGAGGTCTGGTTGTGGGCTGGACCTGTTGGATCTCTCTCACTTCCCCTTGAGCTCCCAGCAGTGTGTGGCCCCGGAAGGGCATACTTGCTGTTGGCACAGCAGAGATATTATTCAGCAGGGTCAGTAAGGCTGGGTCCTGACTATTTTCCTGGGCCTTCTGCAGGAGAGAAGCAGCAGCCGCCTCAGTGCGCCCACATGTCAGCATCAGTCTGGGGATGGTCTGTGGCAAAGCAGGTGCATGGGGTGTGCGCCCAGGTGGACGAAGGATCACATGGACATTCGATCCTCCAAAGCCAAAGGAGTTAATTCCCACAATCCCTCCCTGGACGGGAATCGGCTCAGTAACAACACGCACCCTTCCGTCAGTCAGGGCAGGAATGTCAGGATTGGGGCTGTGAAAGTGAATGTTGGGTGCCCACACGCCATGCTCCAGAGACAAGACCACCTGTGGGCAAAGTGGTTGTGCTAGTGTTAGGCCTGTTGAGAATGATCAATCTCCCACATCATATATGTTATTGATAAACAGGCTGAAAGTGGGCTAACAAAGTATGCAGAGCAACAAATGGACTGTAGAATGACAAAGTGCTTCTGTATGGTCAGTTGAGAATAAACACTGAATGTTTAGACTCACTTTGGCAAGGGCAGCCAGCCCAGAGGCAGGCTCGGGATGGCCCATGTTGGACTTGGTGGATCCAATAAGCAACGGCTCCCGCTGTGATTGGCAGAACACACTAACAATCCCGTTAACTTCTTGTGGATCCCCAACCTAAAATAACCAAACAACACAGTCTGTTTTATATGACATTAATTTAAGGCTGCGTGTCTGAGTGTGTGTGTGTGTACACATTAACTTACCTTGGTGCCAGTGCCGTGAGCTTCAACATACTCCACCTGCTCAGGTAAGATGTTAGCTTCTTGGTAAAGAGAACGGACAAGGATCTGCTGCATTTCTCCAGAGGGAAATGTCACACCTGTACAAGAGGTTTACAACATACACACCATTAATCACTTCAACCACAGGTGGTCATTTTTGTTCTTGAGACCCTATAATTTATTATCTTAGGTGTGGGAATCTCCTGAAATGATTGTTAAAGGAAGCTGCATTCTAACATAGTATAGCATTATGGTCTTCGATATTTTCATCCTTCAAGGTGGGATATTTCCCTAGTTTACACATCTCAGGGGAAACACATAAAAGTACATAAAAATCTAATTATATAAGATCATATTAAAATTATCCATTAAACCTTCAAGTAATTATTTTTGAATATTAAAAAAAAAAAAAAAAAAAAAAAAAAAGAATATGTAACCTTTGCTTTTACCAAAGTTATGCAGGAGGGAAATACTTTGTTTGTATCACATGAGGGTAATCTGACACAGTTCCAGTGAGGACACCTGCCTGGTGTGTCACATGAGCTCCTGCATGGAGGGAGCCTTGTTTAACACACTGGCATACCACCACCTCACCAAATTCAGTGGTATGTTTAGAAACACTTGCTGAGTGTAAAGGAATGCCAACGGGCACTGGGGCAAAGGGAAAAGTGTACAGTACTTAAATGACCTTGTGTATTTATTTCCATTACAGTAATATGCTTTGGATTCAGAGGATTTGGGCTCAGATCAAGGTAGTGGAATAGTTTGGCAGATTTTACCACTAAAACCAGTATTCCAAACAGAATGGCCATAGAAATGTAGGAGGCACAAAAGGGAAGGCACTATATTTAATACCTTGTTCTTTGTAGCCGTCTGTGTTGTTGCCAGCGTTGATCACTGTGGCGTAAATCCTCTTGGCCATAGACCTCTTGGTCAAGAGCACAGCCACAGCAGCTTCTGAACGACAGTAGCCATTTCCTGAGACAGCAATTAACAAATACATATTTAGTGTATAATCTAAGGTAAACTACTACAATCCACATATAATACAAGGAAATTATTTGAGCAGGGAATAAAATTAGTGCAAAATATTTATTTAAAAAAAACAAATAAGTATATATACACTTATATATATTTATTGTAAGACTACCTGATGAGTCAAAAGATTTGCAGGTCCCCTCAGGGCTAAGCATGCCCAGTTTCATGAACTGCACTGAGGTGTTGGGCTTGAGCAGCAAGTTGACTCCCCCAACAAGGGCTGCTTCACATTGGCCATGACGGATAGCATTAAAGGCATTTTCCAGAGCCAGTAGACTTGAGGAGCATGCTGTATCAATGGCTGTACTGGGGCCTTGAAAAAAAACATCCACATGTATGTTAACAGTCATGTTCATGTCTGAGGCATGTAGTATAATCAGCTTATGCAACACATCACTCCTCGCACAAAATGACTCATAGCAGCCATGACGTGAGAAGGTACTATCAACATTCCTTTAATAAAGCATGTCACAGAGCAGACAATATACTAATATAAAAACACACAATATACACACAATTATAAAACAAGTACGCTGCTTTTTTTAAACCATGGATCAATTAAAATAAATAAAAAATATATAAATAAAAAACACGGGGGAAGAAACTTTGCCTACCATTGAAGTCAAAGAAGTACGAGAGGCGATTGGCAAACATGGCACGCTGGCAGCCAGTCATGCTATAGCCCAGCAGCTCCTCTGGGTCTCTACTGAATGCTTCACCAGCCTCAGAACCACTCACACCAATGTATACACCAGTTTTGGTGCCACGCATGGATACAGGGTTAATGCCTGCCAAGTTAGAAACACTATCAGCACTCCTACTCCCATCCACAAGAATATGAATTACAACAGCACTGTTGGAGTGTAAATTTAACTGCCAATTTAGTGTACAATGCTTAAAAAATAATGATGCCAAAAATGGTTAATTTGGAGTGAAAGAGAAGATCCACTTTTGGATCCCAAAAAACCTGTCAATGTATGGTTCTTAAAGCCATAAACTGCATATTATTACACACCATCAAATTAATTTAAAACTCCACAGGAATGTATTTTGATGAAATATATATGATTTACAAATGTGCAGTTGCTGCACAAAAATACTTTTACATATTTTATCCCTTGGTATACTGGGTGACTGACCTCCATCAACGATGGCCTCGTATGATATCTCTAGCATAAGCCTTAGCTGGGGGTCCATGGTGTGGGCCTGTTTAGGATGGACACCAAAGAAGGCTGCATCAAATCTGTCTATTTCTTTTAGTTTTCCATTTCTGTGAGGAAGTCCATACAGACCTATTAAAAAGGGAGAAAAATGCAGCATGGTTACTGATGAGAACTTGAGGAAATAAGACAAGTTTTCTGTTGTATCAAAAGAATCTTCCTCTTTAAGCCTGCTGGTATTTAAGAACATGAATGTGAACATTAGTTGTCTGCCAAAAGGAAAAAGGAGTGAGAGGAAAGAGAGGTCTATTCAGACGAGGCTAGGCCAGCCAAGGCCAACACAGCACCAGCCAGGTAGGCAAGGAAACAGCAGAGAAAAGAAATGAGTAAAAGAAACCAGAGACCACAGAGAAGGCAGATGAAAATTTAATGGGCCATTCGTTGATTAACTACATTGTACACATGGAAATTAAAAAAAATAAAGCACTTTACAATAATACGAAGTGGTTCGAACTATACATATTACATCAATTTTACGTGGCTAAAAATGTGTCCTCCTGTAAGACCTAGCAGACATTTAAATGGGGTCTTGCAATGTGCCATTTCGACAGGTTATCAAATTGAAACAAGTTTTCAAATACTGAAATCACTAGTCGGAAATTTGTTAAGCTGAATAACAGGAACCCAGTAGGATAATATGCAGTTATAATAAAAAAAAATGACATGTAATTATGTTCTGAAATTCAATAAAGACTCGACTGCATAGTCTGTAACCACCCATCCAGTTCAGGATTACGGTGGGTCCGGGCCCAACCGGAATCACTGGGCACAAGGCAAGAAAACCCTGCAGGGGGGCGCCAGTCCTTCACAGGGAGATACACACTCACATGGACACTCAATCTAAAGTATATATATATATATATATATATATATATATATATATATATATATATATATATATATATATATATATATTTTTTTTTTTGTAACTCCCAAACTTTTATTGTAGTGTGCTGATTTAACTTAAATAACAATTCCAATCAACAAAGGATGATGAGGGGATATTAAGGGAAGAACATTGTGACATATCAATGAAGAGGTATTACATTACTAAATTTGTACAGTACCTGGCTTCCACCTTCTGTCATCTTCTGTGACCATATCAATTCCATTAAAAAGGTTCTGCCAAAATTCTTCCAAATTATTTGACTCAGGCAGCCGACCTGAAATTCCAGCTATGACGATGTCCTCCATAGTGATGTGAGTGCTTCTGTAGATTCAAAAAGCAAGAGACAAAAGAAACTGCAGTCAGAGAACAGACATCCTGATAACAGTGACAGCCTTTCAGATGGCAGTTCAGTATTGTGAGAGATCGTGACCTATTTCAAACCATAATTTTGGGACCACCAAGTCAGCTCAGACAGGGAGAGGGATGGGGAGGAGAGGGAGTGGGGGGGAGGGGGTCGCCTGGACGACTGTAGGCTTTGTTCCTCATTTTAGGGCCACTGCATTCATGCTAATGCAGATCACACAATGGCCAGCTACAAAGTAGAAGCTGGGATGGGATTCCTGCTTACTGTGAGGTGCAATCAAGCGCCACACTGAGCACAAAGTGCTCCTCTGTTCTGCTACCTTAGAATTCACAACCAGAACTCAAGCAAGGACGATACAGTTTCAAGACCAACGTGCGTTTTATTCCAAATGTATCTACAACAGAGCACCCAGACCTGGTCCTTGAATACACTGCACTGCACATCCACTTCCAGGAAACCTTATAGATTAATACTCTCTTTAGATTAAGAGTAAGGAAATTCTAAAACTCAAACAGAAGTAGACCGGGATTGGGACACAACCTAGAAATAACACAGTAAGGCAATTCAGCACATGATGTAAGATTTTCTTCATATTTTGCAATTTTCAACAAAGCAGAAACATGCCAAATAGGCAAGAAGGACTTTGGCATTAGTTTCAAGTAACATACATCACTGCAAAGAGTTATGTTTTAGAAGGGGAAAAAAAGTAGTGTTGCCTACAACAGGAGCTTTTGTTAATTAGACTAAAGTAGTTTGCCACATAACTGGTCTATAACCTACCAACACATAAATCTTTTATATAATGGATGGAAGAATGGTGCTGGACAGGGACAATGTGAGCAGAGAAGTACCATAGTGACATCCAAAAGAAAACATACCTGCCAGGCAGGTGCTAGCACGCAATAGCTTGTCACTACATGTGTTTGTGTGAGGGTGAACATATAGCTAGTTCTCACATTCTTCTCAGCATTACCAGAGTATGTATCATGTTGAAATGTTTCCATGTTGTAATTGATTTGTACTGCATGACCTCTTTAGAGCACTTACAAGGTAGAGATAGTAAACTACAAGGCCTTTAGCTTTATGCACACACCAGAACCACAGGCTGGAACAGATTGAGAGACCAAGTAAACGGATTTCCAGGAGGAGATATTGTAATCTACCTGACCCAGATCTAAAAGAAGTCTCTTTGATTTACAAATATAGAACAAGGCTAGTCATGCCTAATGACTGAAATAAACTACTCAGTACCACCTTGTTGTCATCACTTATAAAGGGGTAACTATATTTACCACCCAAGAATACAAGTGTGTTTACTTAACTCGTCTTTGAACTGTTTAAAAAGCGGAGGATCCCAATAATTATGCATTGAATTGTAGTCTTTTTTCTTTAAAAGAGCAAATGTAGCAATTTTAAACTGTGGTTAGGTTGTTGTAGGCAAATAAAGTAACTTTTGGTCTATCTGAATTAGTTTGATGTAACTTGCATTGAGGTGGGCTAAAACCACTTCTAATTCTTGTTCAAGAACTGAAATACTTCCATTTCTTCCCTTACAACCTCTACTTTTAATTAGTATAATGTTCAAAATGGACATCTCAGGAAAGTAAGGCAGTATCACATAGGAACTGGGAGAGGAATGTCAATATCTCATGTATTTCTCAGGTAAAGATCTAACTTAGAGAAAATGGTACAATCTCTACCTGGGCTAGCCTTATAGAGGAAATCAAATTTAATATTGTTATAAAAGCAGTGAAATTAATAATGTGCAGCACATTTTCAGCTCTTCAGGACTAGTAAAAACGTCATAAGCTATTGGTTTGAAATTTTTGAAATAACTGTTCCCAATGTCAACAGATTCTTTTTTCTTTCTTTCTTTCTTTCTTTTTTTACTTTCAATCAATGCCAATGTTTGCTCATACCGATAATTAAAACAGTAGCAAACTTTACAGAAAAGAAAACCTATAAGATGAAGAATCTTTTCCTGTTCCCATTCTAGATTAGTTGCAACAAGTTTTACTGGTCTTGCTGTTTGTATGGTGGCTCAACAGTGGGCCACAATAAAACATGAAATGTGTAAGGATAAGCTCTAAACCGATAAGAAATGGAAGTTGAAGTGATAGCAGGGCATTGCCCTTCCATTACAACCAACTGCACACCAAATGAGACTGTTGCTCCTCTCTCCAGCAGCACACAACTGGGATTATTTCAGACTCCATCACATGCAAAGCAAACTCCAAATTTAGGCAGTATTATACCCTCACAAGAAAGACATAATATTATTATCTGCAACCCAACTCTCATTAAATTAATTCTTATCTAATTTAGCTCAGATTTCTCATGTCTGACCCCTCAAATATCACCCTTTGAGCAATTGAATCTTCCTCTGGGCCCTCTTGAACCACCTTCCTCTCAGCTCTCCTTCACTGCAGATTTAAGACAGGGCCCTGTTGATTGATGGACTTTTATTAGTCATTCCTGAGTCATTCAAATAGCATCAACGTCAATGTGGCAGACACCTTTTCCAAATAAAATAAGATTAACTTAATCTAAGACTTAGTTTCAAACAGATATGAAGCTCCTACCTTCCTCTGAAGAGTGGAACGGTGCTTGTGCTGAGCTCCCTGCTTTAGGAGCATCATACACGGCAGTTAGCATTAACATGCTATGACAGCTAGGTAGCAAGTAGCAGCAGAAGCCGTTAGAAGATGGGAGACAGTGCCTAAGCGGACTACCCAACTCTCCGTTCCACCTTAAATGGTGCAGCTGTTCCAGTCTACGCCTCGCGCCCCTGAATATTGCCGGGGCATCATTTAAGGATTAACAGGGCGAATATGAAGCAAAGTCGTGTTTAAAAGACACCAAGTTCAGAAATTTAAGTTTGTAAAAAGTGCCATTATCGCAGTGGTTGCGTACCAAATTCACATTTATTAAATGTAACTTAGATACACGTATTTTAAAGTCCAGAATCATCCTGAAGCTCGATGCAACGTATTATACCTTAGTTTTGGGTAGTTTTTAATGAGAATATTTAACAATATAACATGTACGTACTAGCATTAGGCTAACTTCCCATTATCAGCACCACACACACACATACATATGAGTAATAAAATGCAATAAACGCGCAGTGTCAGCACTCACCGGTACTGTTAGTTTAAACAGAGCTCTGTAAACACTTCTCAGATCGATGTGCATCAAACGTGAACAGAGTCCGGGGCTGACCTATATTCCTATCAGTGTCCCTTTATCTCCAGTGCGCCTGAGTTCAGCCTGAACACAAAAAGCCCTTCTCTAGTCCCTAGGCTTGCCCTAAAACATTACTCTCGCTCCTGTGCTCTCTGCCTCTGTTTCATTTAAATGTGAGGCATGCTGTATGGCCACGCCACATGGGCTGACAGTTGGCTCCGCGGCGCAGTCCAATGAGAGGAGAGAGAGCGCTCCGCACACAGGCCATGGGCTGATTTCCCAACGCCACTCTCTTCTTAATTCCGCCTAAAAAAAATAATGCCGGGTTACTACAGTTCATTGCTGAGGCGCAGCATCACTCTCTCACACAAGCGGCTACTTTCGAGCCACGTTTAGAGTTTAACCTCAGGACTGAGAAATACACTTCTGATAAAACACACCGTGCCCTCAGATCAGATCAGATCTGTCACACATCAAGGACAACAGTGTTTTCAGCTGGACGGCCTTGGCGCTTTATCTTTAAGGAGTAACACTCACTGCGGAGTTTCTATTCTTTCTATTCACACATGTTCAGGTTTGTCAAGCTGACAAAATACTACTGTTCAAAACAATTAACATTTTTTAAAATCACATTTCTTAGTTTAAAGCTGATATACACGTGACCACTCTTAACCTGATCTCAGCTTAAACAATTCATTAGCCATTTACCTACAGTGTGTGCAGCCCTTTCTTAAATTGGTTAAAAAATGATAAAAATATATTTGAACCTGACTTTTAATGTAATATATATTTATATTTGACCCAGGTTTGACACACGGTGTTATATCGTCATGCTTCCTGATTGGGGGTACAAGAAGATGACGGAATTGTGTGAGGTACATCTACAGCTTTTACCTTGTTGTGCTGAGATGACAAAACTGACTCAAACAGTTCAGAATATCATTCCTCAAAATCTAGTATCAGTGTGTAGTCAGTGTACCGCGAAGAAGTGGGTGGATAAACCGTGCTCCTCGGTGCTTGGTGTGTTTAAGAGGGAGATGTTGAAATCTTAAAGAATGAAGAAGTGCAGGGTCAGAATGAGTTAACAGAGAAAGAAGGAGCGGAGTTTTTTTACCCGCTGCTGTGCTGTGATTGAACACGTGGGACTTGCGTGTGCCCAAAATTGACAGGGAGCGATGAAAAAGAAAGCAGCCAATCAGCGCACGGAGGTGTGTAGGATTGCCCAATGAGGACGACTCGAGGGGCACTGCTTGGATATAGGGTGAGGTGATGGCATAGTGTGGGCGGAGCTACGGACCAGACGAGCACAGACTGTGATGTAATAAGAAGGGTTTGGCCAGTTTCAGGGTTACGTTAGTTCAGAAATGTATATAAAAACTCTTCCTTTGTTTTACATATAAACATTATGTTGAAATACAAGCGCACAACACAGGTGTAACAAAGAAAACGAACAATTTATTACATTTTTGTAAAAATATTAATAATGTCACAAAATGTCCTTTCAAGTTAAATAAATAAATCACAATAACAAAAACGTCAGTCTAGTTTAGTGCAGTGTAGCACGAATGAAAAACTGTTTCCACTACAATGGATTTCTTAACACTCATTATTTAACCTTTTTACTTACGATCAATGCACACTTTAAACATATTTAAAACTGGGTTAGTCATATACTATTTCATACAGAAAAATATGCACAAAAGAATGATGCCAAATAAAACAAATAATAGCCATCTGTTTCTTCTTCTCTTGTACTTGAACATGATTTGGACCAAGGTATACAGACAGAATCACACGTTCTGGACAGTACACAGGAACTAAAAGCACATCATTTGTACCTGTTTATTTTCAGTCTTTAATATTGTAGTTCCGAATTCTGACCACCTTACCAGAAGGCCTCATCTTTTTGACAGTTCCAGATTCAGTCCTGGATTGTTTCTTCTTTTCCTGGACCAATGCTTTCAAGCCTTGAACTCTAAAAGGTTGGCTCAAATGTGTGTCTTTGTCACTGATGGCTGATGCAGGGACCCCATCTGTACATATACAATAATAATAGTAAAACAACTCAGGGGCATCATGATAAGTTCATATAAACTTTTAAAGTGGTGGAACTGGTGCACACTTGCCTAGTTACTATTATGTCATCCATCTTGTATCACAGGATTACCTTCCAGATATGGTGTACCTGCTGTAAAGTCTTACACCATGTTCTAAATTATTATGCAAGTTATGTATCTGTAGGAGTTGGTAATATTTAGGATTTGTCCTGGTATTTTTTTATTACTCATATCTTTTTAGATAACTGGTATCAATCTCAGACAGGTTTAATAATCAGTCTGCCAGGTGATATTTATTAAAATCTTATTTAAAGGGGATGTTCCACAGTATTAAGCATGGCACATTTCTCATGTAATATGAGCAGGAAGAAAGATTTTGCAAAAGGCATGAAAACAAGTGATATTTCACAAACACCTAAGAGATATCAAAATGTGAAAAGATATGTGAGTGATTCAAAGCTCAGATGAATACAGTTATATAAAGACGTATGTGATGATTTGGGCCAGAATATTGGGAAGAGAGAAGGCATGTCCTTTTAGGGTCCTTAAGAGTGTCAAAATGATCTCTGCGAGATATGTGGAGTTCTTAACTGGCCATTGTATGCCAAAGTATAAAAAGAAGAAACATGACTTCTGTGTAATAATACCATTTTAATGCACCATCCCATGCTGCAAAAAACATATTCGACTGCTTGGTTGCTAAGGGCATAAAAGGAGGAAAATCATGGTTTGGCCACCATCTCCTGGCCTCAATCCTATTGAGAACCTGTGGAGCATTCTTTAAAGGAAGATCTATGAGGAAGATCTATTAATGTAGCTCAAAAGAGCAAATCTGGGAGGAAATGGATGAGAGAGTTGTTAAAATCATCTCAATGAATGGCATTGAAATAATATGAATATCGTTATGATCCCATTGAATGTTTGAAAAGTACAAATAAAGCCAGTTTCAGTCCTTCAAATAAAAATAACATCCACAATGTAATCTAAATAATTATTGAGGATAATAAAAATCCTTCTGCTCTGGAAAAAACAAGCAAAAATGTGCATTACATGTGCATTATATTACTGCCCAATATTCGAAAGTGTATACAAATACTTATTAACTTACAACTTGTTTAAGTGAATAAAATCTTTGATGTAGAATATACCAGCTAAAGTTGTAGAGTATAGAGAACTCTTTCATCATTTTCTCTTCAAAGAGAGTTTCCAGAAGGCCTGCCATTTTTCATGTATCACTTCTTCAAATGTAGGAAGAACAGTATCTTGAAAGACTATTAATCCTCTACTTTCTTAACTGTATGATTCCAGTTTAAATCTGCTAAAAAGCACCTAAAAGATGCCAAAAAAATGTCTAAAAAAGTTGCGAGAAGGTAATGTTCATATTAAACATGCAGATAAGCTGGTTTCATATTCTAACTGCATGAGCTCAAAGCCTATTGCAGGGAGAGTTGGGCTGAATTCTAGACATAAAGAGAGTGAGCACATTAGCCAGCACCCTGTGTTCAGACTAACTATCTCAGTGCCAAGGCAGATCTCAAAGCCACGCAGATGATGCAAACATTTGACCACGGTGCAGTGTCATGAAACTGATATGAAAGAGTGTTGTAATATAGACAAACGAGAACACACTCAGCAGGTCATAAGAATATGACCTGTTTTGTCTGTGAGAGTAGATTGATCAGGAGGGCAATGATTATTGCCACAGATTTCAATGTCAATCAGATTAGGTGGAAATTAGTTAAATTCCAACAAAACAATATTTGTATTTGCGAATTCTACAAATTTTATGCCATAATCAAAATAAGAACGAATACAGTATTGCGCTAAATAACTATCTGACTAGTTTCTTGGCTTTTCATTTACAAGAAGCCTTACAAGAAAAAAGTTTCTGCACATAGACTGATGTTCTATGTGCATTTACAAACCTCATTTCCAGATAAAATGGGGCATATTTGTACAATGCTTTAAAAACAAGAATGTGTGCTATATGTGTTATTTCTCTTGAAGCTTTAGTTAACTGACGAAGCACAAAGAAAAAAATCCAATGTTTTCACTGAGCAACGATTCTATTTTGTAATTAAAAATTTACAAAATTTAGATTTTGACACATGCAACACACTCCAAAAAAGTTGGGACAGATGCACATTTACCTTTGTGTTACCTCAACTTTGCTTTTACTTACACTATTTAATCATTTGGGAATTGTATAATCATTTGGGCGTTTGTATATTCCTGCTTGTTGCAAGACTTCAGCTGCTCAACATTTTGTCGCTCCAGTGGCCTGATTCTTGTCTTTTTGCTATGCTTAAGCTTAAGCCCAGAAAACTCATGAGCATTTCGACATAGGTTTGATATGTGTCTTTCTCCTTGTGTAATAGAGTTTCACGGTGCATTTCTTGATGAGTTATTACAGTACATTGACAGTTTCTCAGGCCATACCATCTGAGGGCTCAAAGGTCATGCACTTGGTGTTGCCCAACACGGACAGAGGTTTATCCTGATTACCTGAATCTTTTTACAATATTATATTGCAGATGGTGAATATGAAAGACATTGGGAAATATAAATTGTGCTCACTCACGAGACATAAGGATTGCTCGCAAGGTCTTAAAGGTATAGTTTATGCGACCATGTGTAGTTTGAGGGCAGGTTTCTCAAAAATGGTCGATAGTTACAAAGATGGCAGGCAACTGTCAATCAGACTTTGGAGGTACTAGTTGTTCAATGTCGGGTTGGTGTCTCATAGCCCTTAACACACATTTACTTGCCAATCAAAACCTCACCTCTGTGCTCACTGTCGCTAGGAGTAAGCACTGTGGGACTCAATCCACACTCCAGTATCTGCCACACATCACGCAGAGACTCATCAGTGTCCACAGAAGACTGCATGGTCTGGGGAGAGCTGGTCAGGTGCACAGGACACTCAGATAACACAGGAGGATTGTTCTCTTTACTAACTGAATTCTGTCAGAGACAAAAAGAGAACAACAAGATCTCACGTCATCATAGAAATGATGCGATAGCGGTGAAACAAAGTGGTGAACGAGGTCTTAGCTTAACTTATTAATGACAAAATAACTACAAATTAAATCATATTTTACTATAATACCTGGAGTTGTGCTTGTGGGTCCCATGGGTTTGTGGTTCTGACTTTGTCTCCACTCTCACTGCCAGAGACATGGGAGCGCACTATAATAGGATTTCTCTTGCTCTGGTATCTTTGTGCATATTGCAGCTCCTGTAAGAAGAATAAATTATAACCAATGATCCCAAAGTTAATATATAATATTTACTGTATGTCAGGGTCTGTTTACTGATTTTCTAATTTACATTCACAAAGGACAGTTCAATAACCTCCATTCTGGCACTCTCTAGTGGCCTTGCTGATAACATTGCATCAGTAGTATGTCTAAATCAGAAATGATGTAAAAATGTGATCTTTTACACAATAGGCTTACAAGAAAACATGACTCATTTCACACAGTAAAGCTTGACTCTCTGTACTATTAGATGGTTTACCTGAGTAGTCAGTTTGTACTGAAGTTGTTCCAAGGCAGACAGGCGGCTCTGGGGCTGGGTTTCAAAGTTAGATTTTTGTGGATCTTTCTCCAACAGGCAAATATTAGGCCTGGACTCTGTTTCAGAATGGTGTGCATCTGATGAAATATAAAATAATTTTCATCATTCAAGAAGGTAATTTCAAGTTACACATACACAACTCTAAAGGTATGTATAGGAACTGGTTGGTGTAAAATGTTAAAGATAATACAGTCATCGTGTGTTAACTTACAGGCAAGACAGAGTATGCAAACATTTCTGAAGCACTGAAATGAACAGAGAGCTTGGGATTTCCGGGTGAGAGTGTTTGGTACTTCAGTGAGGGGCACAAGGATATTTGATTGATCCTCCTATAAAACCAGGATCAGCTCAGTGTGGTGGAAGACCAACACAACAATGAGGGCAGAATTAGTCATGTTAACTTCCCCAGTCCCCTTACAAAAGGATGGTTAGGAGGTATCCAGTCAACAATCTGTACCCACACACAGACCCCTTGTCTTTTCTCTGCAAGTTAAACAGTGCGTATATAAACTTTAAAAAGCTGCACAGTGTAATATTTGTGTTTAGGTCCGATAAGTATATCTATTCATTGTAAATAAAATAAAAAATGTAAGATTGGCTTACTGTTGTAAATGTTGTTATAAATTCACTGGAAAGGTATCCAAAGTTATACAATCACTCACTGCTCAGTCCAGCATCTGCCAACTGAGCCCGGAGTCTATTGCCCATTTCAATGAGCTGCTGTTTGTCCTGGCTGAGACAAGATATCCACCGGGTTGCCTGTCTGAGTTTGGACTGAAGTAGACTGGCATCACCAACGACGCCTGCTCTGCCAGAAGAATTCAACAGCAGTTGCTGTCTGAGAATGAGGTTCTCTTTCTGAAGCTGCTTTACCATCTCACTCTAGATAAATCAAAAGACTAAAACCATTTAGAAATCACATACATTACAAAATTATAAGGTAAATGGAGTTCCACTTCATTTGATCTACCTGTTCCAACACGATGGGCTCTCTCCTGCTTGCAATATCCAGTTTCAGTGCAGACACCTACACAAAGATACCATAATATATTCTTACGTCTATGACAAAATTCATTTTTAAAATTGTTGATCAGTCCCAAAATAGTTACCATACAATAATAATTTTGTCTTTTGGAAAATTGTGAGTAAATTAAATATAAATTAAATAAAAATTAAAGTAAACATTAAAATTATTCATTCATTATCTGTAACCGCTTATCCAATTCAGGGTCAGAATCCATGGGCGCAAGGCAGGAATACACCCTGGAGGGGGCGCCAGTCCTTCACAGGGCAACACACACACTCACACATTCACTCACACCTACGGACACTTTTGAGTCGCCAATCCACCTATAAACGTGTGTTTTTGGACTGTGGGAGGAAACCGGAGCACCTGGAGGAAACCCATGCGGACACAGGGAGAACACACCACACTCCTCACACAGTCACCCAGAGCGGGACTCGAACCCACAGGTCCCTGCAGCTGTGTGACTGCGACACTACCTGCTGCGCCACTGTGCCGCCCACATTAAAATTAAAGTTAGTTAATTTGTATTGTTAGTTATAAGTTCTGCCTAAAATTGAAACTGAGTAAACATACACAGAAATACAATATGAAGAAACATCAGCAACACCATGTTGTAGGTTTGCCTATTTTAACTGACATCTTATTTTTCATGGAAGACAATTTTTCAAACAAAGTATACACTATTCTTAATTTAACTATAAACTTTACTGGCCTGCAGGGTGTGTACTAGGCAGTACTAATTTCTGGAATAGATCCAACACCCAGGAAAATACTAAAACAGTAGTAAAGTGAGCTAAATGTGAGCGAGAACAGGAATAAATTTAATCAGTGTTTGCAAATAAAAATTATTTAATCAAGTAAGGCAATTTTGTCATACAATTAGTGAGACATATTACTGTCCTAATGAATGTATGTTCTTATTGGCCAAGAATCATACTTATTTCTTGAATGCATATACAGAAACTATTTTTTCCAACTATAAAATGGAGTGATAACATCACCATGCCTAACACAGCCCTCAATGTTTGGGAATTCTAAAATTATGTTTTAAAACATTCAGAATCATTCATTCATTATCTGTAAGCGCTTATCCAGTTCAGGGTCGCGGTGGGTCCAGAGCCTACCTGGAATCATTGGGCACAAGAGGGAATACACCCTGGAGGGGGCGCCAGTCCTTCACAGGGCAACACACACACACATTCACTCACACCTACAGACACTTTTTGGGTCGCCAATCCACCTAACAACGTGTGTTTATGGACTGTGGGAGAAAACCGGAGCACCCAGAGGAAACCCACGCAGACACAGGGAGAACACACCAACTCCTCACAGACAGTCACCCGGAGCGGGAATCGAACCCACAACCTCCAGGTCCCTGGAGCTGTGTGACTGCGACACTATCTGCTGCACCACCGTGCCGCCCTTTCAGAATCAGAACATGTTGAAATTACGCTCACCTGGTTGCCCAGTGCTACTGTTTCCAGATTATGAAGAAGGCTTCCTTTTTGGTACTCTTCTGCTTCTCTTTTCACCTCCTCCAACTGCATCTCTACACCAGCCAACCTTTGTTTCAGTCTTGTTTCTTCAGCTACTGCTTCTCTCTTAAGATTTGCTAGTTCCAATCGTAGTGCTTCATTCTCCATCTCTCTTGAGTGACACTAGAAGGTATTAAACCGTAACTGCTGATTAAACAGAACTTACCGTTTGGTATTTGCTCTCATAAAGGATATTAATTCATTCAATTATTCTCTCTCTGCCTCAGATGGTTTTATTACCTGCTGCGTAAGCTGAGTCACCATTGACTCCAAGTGGGCCAGTCTCACTTCCTGCTTCTTTATTGCAGCAGCAGAAGCTACTTTATCAGCTCGCAGTCCACCTGTCAAAAAATGCCTAGAATCAATTGTTCATGCAGAGGAGATTCTAACTGCTTTTTGTTCAGATATGATCTCAAATGATAGTGGAAATATTCTCAAAAAATTCTTCCATTCATTTTAGGGAAAAAAATGTAATACTTTTGTTATATGTTCATAAATGTGAACCGATTAAGTTTTGAACATATCAATAGGCCCTGAGGTATTGTTTGAAATGAATACACTTGGACCAAAGTGTCACCTATGGTCTCATTGAGGGATCTGATGTGGTTTTGAAGGTAGATGTTGTCAGGGGAAACAGGGGGCACAGGTGCAGCAGGTGGAATGAGATTAGTTGTTTTAGAAGCCTCTTCTAATTGGTCTTCAAGGCATCTGCATTTAGCCATCAGGTTCTGTAATTCTTCTTCCAGGGCCTGGTTATATTCTTTAGTCCCTGTAATAAACCATTAACACTTTGTAATCAGCCCAACAAGAGAGCTAAAATGTTTTTAAACCCATTAGTCTCTTTTTCAATGCTGTTTTGAGAAAAAAGGACTGTGTTGTTACGTTAACTGCATTGCTATCAGCATAAATAACATCACTGTGGAGTCTGACTGTCAAACAAACCCAAAAACTATAGAAAGAATGGCTAGTACCTGTACTGCTGGGTGCTTGGTCAGAATGTGAAGTTATCACTGGATTCTGTGCTGGGGGAACTTCTTTGCTAAGGGTCTCCATTTGCCTCCTCATTTCAGATACCACTTCCCTCAGGTTGCTGTTCTGCTGCTGCAGTCGGTGGATCTCCTCTGAGGGAAAATTGCTGCTCTCCCCTCCATCTGCCTAAGTGCCAAAAATACCATAGGCTATTTAACAGATTGTTATAATAGAAATTTCGAAGTAGTTGTGTATCCAATAAATACATTCTCAGCCATACAAGGTCAGGAGTTCAACATGGTTTAATTCTTCCAAGAAAAGTAAGCATGGTTATAGCACGGGGTTCAACTATTCAGCAGCATTTTAGAAATAAAGTAATACATTGATAAGTATGGAAGCAAATCTGTCTCATCAGACTTTGAAATATTACCACCTTTGAATTTGTAGCATTGATTTGTTTTTTGCACTGAAATTGTGCATCTGAATATAATTGTTCTTGAATAGAACTCGTGAATTTTCAAGAACACGTTTTCACTTTTATTATTCAAGGTTAATAAATTCAGATAAAAATATTCAAACAATATATTTCGAAGTTGCTCAAATTCGGTAGACGAAGTTCAGATACCAAAATACGAGTTACAAAAAAGTCAGATACACACCCGGGATACAAAGGATGAGCAATCGATTCATGAGGATTTTCTCTTTTACCTTAAATGGTGCAATAGTTCTGTCGCCGTTAGTTGGCGAAATACGAACACAACTTCCAAACCGTGGAAAAACTACACGTTTAGCTTCCTTCCGCAGATATTATCTCTTTATTTTCAAAGTGTCTCAAAAATCTGAAAGGCTCCCTAAAGGCAGAATATAACAAACTATTGACATCCTGAAGATGAAGAAATCATACTGTGGAGATGTTTTGTAATGGCCCTATGAACAGAGCGTGTGATATGACAGAATGTGGAAACATGAACTTTGGAGTAAATGTCCCATGGCTTTTTTATTTTGTAATTGTCAGATTATCAAGAAACTTAAAGTGATATTACAGAGGGTGCAGTACAAATATAACATCCCAAAGTGCAGAGTTTAATAAAAAATAAAGTTGTGTTTGTTTAAACACTGAATGTCGGTGTGTATATTCACAATGTCTGGTTATTTCTAATATTATTATAAATATTTATATAGAAATTTGTGTTTTTAGATTATTTATTTGTTGTAACAATGCTTCTTGGCAATAAACTTTATACAGTTGAAAAGCCTGTTAATTTCCCTTTTCAATGGTGCCACATTTGTAAGGGACATGCATTTGTGGGATGAGCAGTGGAGCTTTTTCATGAGTTGCACCCATGAAAAATTTGCCAAATCCTCTCTGCCAAAGCCAATTACAACCTATGTTTCTAAGTAGTTTCCTCAGTTTTATTTGTATAAGCTCCTTTTTTTAATGCTGTTCTAATGAAAGTCAAATATCCATATGTTTAAATATGTTTAAAAAGGCTTTCATGGGGTGTTCTAATTTTCACACGACTGTATCCCCACAGTTCATGTTTCCACATTCTGTCATATCACATGCTATGTTCACAGGGCCAAGTTTAAAATTTCTTCATCTTCAGGATACCAATAGTCTAAATTTATTAACCTTGAATAATAACAGTGAAAACGTGTTCTTGAAAATTCACGAGTTCTATTCAAGTGCAATTATATTCAGATGCAAAATTTCAGTGCAAACAAAATTCAGTGCTACAAATTCAAAGGTGGTAATATTTCAAAGTCTGATGAGACAGATTTGCTTCCATAATAAGCCTTAAATTAAAAGCACCTGCCTAACATTGTGTAGGTCCTACTTGTGCCACCAAAACGCCTGTGACCTGTGAAGGCAAGGACTTCAGAAGACCTCTGAAGGTTTCCTGTAGCAGATCCTTAAAGTCCTGGAGGTTGTTAGGTATGTGATTTTCCAGCTCATCACACAGATGCTTTATTGTAATGACATATTGTCAAATTAGCTAAGCCACCACTAGATGGAGACACGTAAACGTCATTAAGCAAACTCAAACGTGAATGCTCATGTACTGTCCAGGTCTGTAGTATGACAACAAATTAGATTTCCTTATTGTTTTCCATTTAATCGGTGGGACTGATTACTATTATCTTTTCCAAGTGTCTCTGAAACTGACAATAGTGTAAAAGTTAAAGTACTAAAGCTTAACTTTGAGAAATGTAAAAAATGATTAATTTAACCTTATTTTAAAATGATAAAACACAATAATTTAATACTACAAGAAGCAGTAGAGCATTGTCAAAATTAAAGAAAGAGTGCCAAATCATTTTTTCTTTGTATGTCTATAAACTAAGTTCCTTTAAAATTTAATGTTACTTTATATGAAGCTACTACTGAATTTAAAAATTAAAAGATGACAAGAGTGTATGGCATACAATAGGTTTCATTGGTCATTTACTTCAACCTAATGCATTCTCTCAAATTGTAATCATGGAAATGTAAACGCTGAACAGTTTATTTCAGTGTGTTTAGTAGATCTGTGCAGACTTAATTACTCGAATTCGAAAAGTAAAAAAACCTAGCTCTGCGTCACATGTCATTTATCACTAAAATCCTTGCTTTATATAGAATCTAAATAGAATATCGAAATATGTCTTATTTTATTGGTAATTATACACAGATCTTTAACGCAAATTGGTAGTGTCATTGAAACTGTAAATCTTAGGTAAAACAACTCTTTTCTTTTAACTTAAAATGCTTTAAGCATTCGGGAAATTCTAGAATGAAATGAAATCATGCATCAGTTCACAAATGTGGATTAACCTAAAAATGATTATTCACCATTAAACCGATTTCAACTGATTTTCTCCCTCGATGTTTTTGCTGATAACTGGAGACACAAGGCTGTCATAAAACAGTGGTAAATACATTTTTATAAACATGAAAACAAAAAAAATATTCATACATCTCAAACTCTTGTCCATATATATAAAAAAAGCATTTATCTTCCTAATCACTTCATTATTCTCTCAGTTGATGGGGATTCTGGTCGATTTACTTGCAGTATTACAGTGGAGCAGAGAGTAAAGTTGGGAGACACAGATCACGTTCAGGTCAGGAGTGGGTCACACGAGAATTCCAAACTGCGAGTCTGGATTCAAACGTGTGAAAGTGGCTGATGCACAGATGCTGTCTGTCAAATTCAGCTGTTCTAAAAAAATGGGAAAGATGCGGCATCGGATATAACCTTTCCTTAAACACGTTCACAAGAGGCACTGTGAACTTTCAAAGTAACATTCAGTTAGTGTCAAAGCATCTCTTGCTGACATGCTATTTAAAGGCCCTTAAAACGCTGCATGATAAATGACCTATAAAGAAGCTGAGAGAGGGGAAATGATACCATTCAGGCCTCTGTCTGACCTCTGCTAAATGTGCTGGCATCACTCTGAATAGCTGAATAACACACCTTCCTGTGGTTAGAGCTGAATATTTCAATTAGATTAATTAACTTAATTTAAATTAAATTACATTTTGTTTTGCTTTTTAAAAGTTATTATCATATTAAAGAGTATGACGAAAGAAATGTCATATGTACTAACCTGTAGTAGCTGTTCTGCAAGAATGGCTTTATGCAGCATTTATTGCCGTTTTCACGTATGAGCTAATACCCAGACATTTGCGTTCTTTCAGGGTAATGTCTAGAAAGGTTCTGGGCTACACTGCATGTCTGAAATGGGTTTATGACTAAGAGGGAACAGGGACTTTCAAGGGGGAAGTAGGTCCTTAAACAGTTCTCCAAATCCTAATTCTTCACTTGGAAATTCTGTGAATTCTTTTTAAGAAATGAATGTAAGGCGGTAATTTGGACAATTCTTTATTTCCATTTTAGCTTTTTCCACTGAAGCTTTTAAAGAGCATTTTAAATACCAAGCAAGCACTAGCTTAGAAGTCAATTTTTTTCTCACTTCAAGTTCTCAGCATTTCTTAAAGTTTGATTAGAAAATGAAAAGAAGTCACATAATTGTGTGGACTAACCTGAGAAACTGTGCTTGGGGCAAACCCTGCTGCATTCAAAGCCTTGTCTCTCTCTAAAGTCACAATCCTCAGTAGAGCAAGAGTTTCTTGCAATTCTCGCTCCTTCTCATTTAGTTCAGCTCTTCCCTGAGGACAAATCCACATATAAATGGCAAAATCTATTAATCCAAATATCCTTTCATATAATGTCAAGACTTGAGTCTTAGTTTGACCACCTTGCATGATCCTTTCCAAGCACTCAGAGGGTTCTAATTATAAATCTGGTGTGTGAGGGTTCAGTTATCCTCAACTTCATGTTTGCTGACCATCCCTCAAGCCAGGATGGCTCAGCTGACATTTAGCTGGCTTATTTATCGTGTGGTATTTGACAGTTAGTTCACCTGGTCTCTGGCCTGGGTCAGCCCTTGGATGAGTTCCTCGTTCTTAAGGTAGTTTTGAGCCTGCACTTCCTCATAGCGCTTCTCCCAATCCAGCTCCAGCTGCACACGCTTCTGTTCCAGGGCTTGCTCTCTCTGAATCCCACTGGCCAACTGTTGTTTATATCTGTCACCAGCACAACATAATTCATATTCAGTAAGCGAAAAGATTCAAATTGCCTTAAGTCTTTAAAGCAGTCAGACAAGTGTAAAGTATAGGGCAAAGAGAACTCATTTTGGTTGGTTTAGCATTTTCCAACAAAAAGTATTATGTGTAATATATTAAATAAAAAATTTTCAATTCATTTTAATACTTTTCTTTGAACCATAATTGATATGATTTATGATTAATCTAGTTATTATAGTTTCTCTATACTAACCCCTACAATTGTAGGAAAAATGGTATGTGGTTTTATCACAATGTCTGATGTTATTCTCAATTTTTTTGGTTTGCTATTTGTATAACACCATGTAGTCAACAAGTTTCAAGAAAAGATTTAAATCAATATTATAGAGTCCTCTATCACATCTTTTAATTGGTCTGGGCCCTCTGATCACTCACCTCTCCAAATCCTTTTTACACTTCTGTATGTCTGCACTCCCTTTGGCCTCTTTCTCCTTAGCAGACAGCAGCTCTGTGTCCTTGGCAACCATCTCTTTTGAGACCTGTGTGATGTAAGCTTCCCAACCAGCCTGCGTCCTCTCCAGCTGTGTGTGGAGCCTTTCAGTCAACAAGAGACACTTTGAATGATAATAAAACAGATTAAAATGCCCCTCCCGGCTGTGAGAGCACTTAACTGTTGCAACTGCAAAATCAGGGTGGAAAGAGGTGACTAAAAACAGGATGATGGACAGTTGTGTGCTATTAAAAGTGTTACACTCTAGGCATAATCTAAAAATATATTTTTTTTGTTAAATAAATAACAACATTTTCTCAAGGGCTTGGTTTACTATTTTAATAGCTGTTCTCAGAGACACCCCCACTCTTCCGGCCAGTCTAGCTACACATACAGAGAACAGCAAGTGCCTGTTAACATTGCAGTGCATCCCACACAATCTGTACACAGTTGTTAAACTGCCAATTTGGAGCTCTTTACCAGTCTTTTCCAAACATATAGTATTAAAAAAGCTGTGTCAACAGCCTGACTATGATACAACATGTAATGAATTCTACATAGCAGGACATTTTAGTGCTTATTTTAGAACATGAATACCATACAGTGCCATATCAAAATGGATATGATGTTGGAGTAGAGTGGGTGTCCCCTATACAAACTATGCTGTGTGTAATGCTTTATAAATTAGTTTGCTATTGCAATCCCAAATCCAGTGCATTTGAATTACATAAATAAAGACTGCAACAGCTTTTAAATTTTGTGTTTGTAGGTCAATGCTAGAATTCAGAGGCCTAAAAACAACATGAAAAGATACATGGCATCAACATTTGTTTTTGTTTTTTTGTTTTTACGAACCACATTTCCAGGAAATTTTGGACATTGATTAAACTGTAATAAAACAATATGTTTGTTTGTTCTTTATTTAACTGTCAAAAGCACAACGTTCCAATGATTTAACTGAACAATGTGATGGTATTTTGCAATTTAATGCCTGCAACTTACTCCAAAAAAGCTGGGACAGGAACAAAATAAAAAATAGAAAATTCATGTCGCACTCTTTTGAAGCCTTACATTATTAGCAGGTGAACATAAAATGTATAAAAGTAGTTTCAAAAAAGGTTCTTGGCAAAGAAAAATAGGTCATTGCTCATCAATTATTCCAAACTTCATGAGAGGAATAATAAATAAAAATGTAAACAGAACACTTTTTAGTGCATGATTGCAAATAATTTACGTATTTTACTGTACTTCTACCGTACTTAATATTGTGAAATGATTCAGGGAAACTGTAAAAATACATGTCCATGTATGGTAAGGCTGGACACCAATTGAAGAAGTGTGACCTTTGATCCCTCAGACGCATAAGAAAATGTCATGCTACCATAATAAATATAGGCACACAAGCTTGAGATTACTTTAAAAACTGTTGTCACAGAGTCTGTCGCTGCAAACAACTTGCACAAACTGTTACACAAGGAGAAAACCATGCATCATTTCCATGAAGAACCACTAATTAGTTCTCCAATCTCAATCTCGTCTCAGATGGTCTCAAAAACTGAAGATATATGTGATGTGTTCAGGGAAGTCAATGTTTCCTTTCATTAATGTTTCCTTTCATTTAAAAAATTAAAATAAATAAAGAGAGATATCGTGTTTATCATGCAAATGACAAAAGGGACCATCCAGACAGTTATCAGCTATCAGTGCAAAAGCCAACATCTCTTAGAGTAAGTGAGGTTCATCGGTAACCACAGCATGGGTGGCTTACACATGTGAGAAGCTTCCATGAATGTAGAGGTACAAATTGGGTTTTAGAGACATGAGCTGCCTTTAAAAGATGACCTTTTCCTGCAAAGTCCATAGTTAATTCAGCAAGACAATGACAGGCCTCGTTTTGTATGTGCTACAACAACATGGCTTCACAAACAGAGTGTGTGCTGTCTCCAATGGTGACGATGGAATCAAGGCAACCACTGAACCACTATTCAGCAGCTGAAGTATTGTGTCAAGTCAGAATGGAGGTAAATTAATTTGTTTGTGCTTTTAACAGTTAAATAAAGCTTCAAGAGAATGAACAAATTATGTTTTAATGCATTTAAAACATTTTTTTAGAAATGTGGTTTATAAATACATAGGTAAACAATAGATTTTTCAATGCATTTTACTGTAAAGTGTGAACAGGCTTACTCTTGGATTTGTTGCTCTCTGTGCTGGAGGTCTGTTTCATGGCTTTTCTCTTTCCTCTCCTGCTCCAGGACTAATTTGGTCAGCTGGTCCTGGAGCTCTGTAACCCTCCTCTTCTCCTCCCGCAGGTCACAAGCATGAGCCTCCCTCATGGCTCTCAAAGCAGCCTCTCTCTCCTGTGCTCGCCGCTCCAGCTCTGCGTGCCTACATTCAGCAACAATAGCACAGCAAATCACTGCTCATCATTTCACTGCAGCAAAACATGCTCACCCTGAAGCACAAAACTATTTATAGTGCTTCCACCACTTTGGGTTCATGGCTTCTACATAACTGACATTCTTATATATATATATATATATATATATATATATATATATATATAAAGTCTGTGGAGCATAATCTTACTTCCTGATATTGATTTCTTCTTCATTTTTATGTTTGCCTTCCATCTGTTTCAACTTATCCTCAAGTTCTTTAATCCTATAAAACAAAAGTAGATATCTTAGTTAAGCACACCTTTTGACATGTAAATATGTAAAACTCTAGGGTAGTACCTGGAGTCTTTAACTGCAATTGTATTCTTGAGATCCCAGTCTCTGCGCTTGGTCTCTTTTTGAGCTTGCTGACAAAGCTGCTCAGACACCTCTAAGGCCTCAGTAGCCTGGCTGTGAGCCTGGGCATGGACCTGCAGTTCTTTGTTAAGGAGCTTGACCTGTAATTTTAAACAACAGCTTATATACAAATGTGATTTTAAAAAAAAGGAAAGAAAAGAATGTAGATGTACTACATTTACAGATGTAAATGTAGATTAATAATTTGTGTGTGACGTGTCTTACAATCTCTTACCTTAAGCTCATGAGACAGTACAATGCTGCTCATTTCATCCAATCTCAGGTTGAACTCATGTTCACGCTTTCTCATCTCACTGTCAAAATCTGCCATTATTTCCTGTCATGCATTTCAGAATGATACACAACAACCTATCAGACACTATTTCACATTTAAAATGACTGTTGCTGCATTTTTTTTTTTTAAAAAGGGGAAAAGATGATTTCATTGGTGATGGAGCCTCCTGAATGACTGAGTGTACAGTCTGCATTAAGCACATGGGCTTGACTCAAATCTAATATTATTTTGGACGAGAACACACCAAACTCCTCACAGACAGTCACCCGGAGCAGGACTTATAAAGTCAATATCATATCAATACTCACAGATGTATATAAAATGATCTCACTTGATCGCTTTTGCTTTTTTCAGAGTTTCTGATTCAGTAATCAGAGTTTCTGATAAAAGAGCAGTTAATCAATCAGGTTCAGTGCTTGAAATTTAGGACCAGTATACAAACCAGGGCTTATTTTACAAAAATCATCATATTTACATTATTTACATAAAGCATGCCCAAATTAATGCAGAATAAGGAATAAGCCAAAGAATAATAGTACTCATTAGGGTTCAGAATCAATGGCTGTACACATAGGTGTGAATTGCTCATCCTACTGACCAAACTTTATAGCATTACAATTACAACGACTGAGAAATGTGGGGTCAGATTTGACGACAAGCAACTTTAATGAGAAAGGGCCTATGTGAGTTTTTTAAGCAAACATTTTGACATTGTTGTTATGCAGTTTTAGTTACTCTGTATCTTGCTGAACTACAGTAGCGACTAAAGTACCAGTACAGTCAAGTTTCACATAAGCAGCTGTTGATCACATCAAAGTATTTACTGGCTCACCAGTCAAATGTCAAAGGCTAACGGCTCTGAAACAAATAACACAAACTCTATTCTGGATATGACCATCACACCTGACAGAACAAAACCTTTTAATGTCTAATCCCTCATCAGCTTCTCATAAGAATTTCTCTGGTGATAAATCCACAGACATCAGAAACCCAGGGGCGCTGCCAGCTGAAACCACCTGGAGTCATATAACTTGCTTTAAATACCACACAATAGTCTGTCAAACAACACTCTGTGCAAAAATACAAATTTAAAAGTCAGTAAGCAAATCTTTTAAAATGTAAAGAAACATTGTAAAGTATATTTATTAATTGAGAACTTATTAAAAATAAAACTACTACTACTAACAATAATAATAATAAATGTATTTAAACTTAAAAAGCTCACCATCTTCATAAATTAAAGGCTAGTCTAAATGTATTACAAACCGGAATATAGCTCTAAGACACAAACCATAACTCTTTGTTTATGAAAAGCAGATTAGTACCACTAATAATATTCAAATCCAGTTCTGAGTATGTGAGTCTGCAGGCAAAGTATGATCAACCTGTTTCTGCAATGCCAGTTCCCCTTCAGACTCCTGTATTCGCCGTTGTAAATCTCGTCTCAGGGTTTCATTTTCTTTCCGAAGTCGCTGTATCTCATCTTCTTTTACACTGTACAATATGAGTTTAGCCTGCATATTAATAACTGTGGATGTATAATTACATCTAACATTTTATTAAATTTAAAATCTATTAGGGTGACAACTTTACAATATGCAATACTTACACAGTTATTGATTTCTTGTATGGTTTTCTAAGGTCTGCATATTTTAAAATGTACCTGAGCTTGGGATCAACATAAATGCTTGTATTTTTTATTTTTTTTGGTTGTTGTATTGTTTTTCCTCACAAAAATGTCTACACGAACATCTAAAATTAGCATGTTTAGCATGTTCTAAAACTCACTGCTCACTGTCTGCTTCCAAACAGACCTCCTCTTATGTATACTGTACAAAACTATTAAATCTTAGTATTACTGTAGTGTAGTGGGTAATTAGTTTTATATTAAATATTTGTGTAGCTGCTGTCCTAAGCTGTTCCTCATGAAGCCTTACATCAAATAATACAATACATAACCAGTTTAAAAAAGGCTAATAAATGGCTCATAATATATTATTAGTTTAAATATCTATATCTTGTTTCACAGGGAAATATTTCTTACGTCTGTAATCTTTCCAGCTGGATTTGATGCTCCAGTCCCCTTCGCTGATACTGTCCCCGTAGATCTTCATTTTGTCTCTTCTCTTCTCCGAGTGCATCCTTGATTTTTGCTAGCTGAATCCTGAGCTCACTGAGCTCCTGTTGCCGAGCACTTTTTTCAGTCTGTACATGAAGAGCCATCGCATCATAACGCTCCAGCTCTCTGTCCCTCTCCTCAAGCACATGCAGGTTATACTGGAAATCATCCCGCAAGCGCATAAAGTTTTCCCTCTGAGTTGAAAGCTGGCTGGTGGCCTCAGCCAGTGCAGTCTCCAGCTGCTGGATACGCAAGGTTTGGAGCTCTTTCCACTCCCTCTCCTTACAGGCCAGCTGAGCCTCAAGGTCCCTAGAGTCCTGCATTGCTATGGGTAAAGGCCTGAATATCAGGACATTGCTATTACTTCCAGTGATGTATAGACAAATCTCTAAGAAGAGAAATTGGAAGATCAAAAAATTATTAAAGGACTAAAATATTCAACTTATTTACAAATAGAGAGTTGGGGAAAATATAAACCTATGAGAGTTTTAATGGTCATTTTTAAAAAATACATTTTCATACAACATTATGGGTAACCTATTTAGAAAAACATGCAAATTCTAAATTCTTAATATTATCGTTGTCTTTCTCTCTGCATATGTGTTTGTGTGTGTGTGTGTTTTGATATTGTAATATAATGGATGACAGCGTCTGATCAAAAGAAAACAAAAAAGGTATTCTGGTATTCTTCACTCATTGTCCATTTTATCATCTGTTAATCTATAATGCTGTTGTCTAAATATGTTTTTAATTGATGGACTATTTTTACTCCAGCAATGACACTGGATGGTTTCATATTTTCAGGAGCACTCCTGAGTCTGATCCACTAATACAAGCACAACCTGTTCTCTAGAGGTCCTGACCATTGAAGAACAGGGTGAAATGTGACTGAAAATGTACGCAGAGGAACAGAACAAAAGTGAGTAATTGTAAAAGTACAACAAAAATTACAAGTGGACTTATATGGTAAGTAGAGCCGATAAACTGACAACTAGTGTTGAATATTAGAGTGTTTATTAAAGCTAGGACGATTCGTAAAGCATGTCCGGCGGTCAGGTAAAACCACATCTGCTCTGGATGGTAAGCAGACAGCCTAAGATAATGGTAACTTGTGGCACATGTTTTAAAAGCTGGTATAACTGCTTATATGTAAGAACTAGGATGTTTAGCACTAACTAGCTTGCTAAGTATGATGTTTACATCAACGGCAGACTCGTTAGCCTTATTAGCGCATGCGTCCACAAGGTTTTACCCTGTCTAGTCCTGAGTGTAATATGAAATAGTGTTTCTAAGTATTGTATAACGTAGGTTATATTTTCTATGTTATTTATTTATTTTTTAAATGTGGGCCTGACATTAGTTGCCGAGTTAGCTAAGCATCGGGTGCTAATACGGTACCCTTACAACTAACGTTACACAGAACCCAGTAGACCACAGAGATAAAACAGATTTAAATCTGTTATCATGTTTGTTTTATACAAGAAAACAATATTTATAACAAAGCAGAAGTCAAGTTACCCTTCACTCTACAGGTCTTTGTTGCTATGGGAACAGACACTTGGAGTTACACTGAAAGACTCCGGGTGGAACTTCCCTAGAAAGCAGTTCCTATGTCTGGAAAGGTCCATGGCTGAATTCCAAATACGCCACATGTATGTAGTGCTCTATCTAGTTCATGAAGTGACAACTGCTCTACTCAAAAGTCTAAAAGAAAGACCTTTTATTAAGCTGTACGCTGCACAATTCTAACATATACTGAATTTGGAGGTAGAAGCCATATATTTATGCTCTATGTACAGGTTGTAGGAGCCATTTTACATTCAGCCCTTTCATTAAAGAGCTAATCCCTCTCCACTGTGCATTAAAATTCATTAACACATTTCTGGTCAATATTTTCTCTATAATTTAAAATCAGAGACCTATTTCAATAGCCCCAATTTAATTTAAATAAATATGTATGAAACCTGATTGAGGGGGACTTTTACATAACTTCAAGTAAGAAAAACCTTGTTACTAAATAAACACCTTAGGTAAATGTTTTAAACGTCAGCATTTTGCTACGTTGGCCTTGTACCCAGCCCATATTTTATACATGTATATAAAATGTTTCGTCAACTATACAACGGTACATACCGTGGTGCACCAGATAGTGTCACAGTCACACAGCTCCAGGGACCTGGAGGTCGTGGGTTCAAATCCTGTTCCAGATGACTGCTTGTATATGGTTTGGTGGGTTCTCCCCTTGTCCACAGGAAAACACACATTGCTAGGTGGATTGGCGACTCATAAGCGTCCCTGGGTGTGAGTGTGTGCGTGAGTGTGTGTTGCCCTGTGAAGGACTGGGTCCAGAGTGTGTTCCTCCCTTGCGCCCAGGGATTCCAGATAGGCTCCAGACACACTGCGACCCTGAACTGGATAAGTGGTTACAGACAATGAATTAATAACTATATTAGTATAATATATTAATAATATAATGAAGATATAACTTTTTCCTTAACCATGGAAACTGACAGAGAGCACATTTATGTGAGAAACATACTGATGTCTGGAAATGTGGGTATGCATTCCTCCTGATCATATAACATTTAGACCATTATTGTACAAAGAAACAAAACATTATTTACATGTGTTTAATGTACATCTTACATTAGCTGATGACTACCATTTGCAAATCTATGACCTAGATTTTTTTTTCATTTAAAATTCATTAAAAGTAGAAGTGTCATTACAAAACATAATTACTTGATGATTTTAATTACATATTTTCAGTATCGTATAGTCTAAAAGACATAGTCTAAAAATGAAAGTTAAATAATGTGATTTTACAACATAAGTCAAGTGATTTTTCCAATTGTAAAGATGCCTATCCTACTACAGCAATTTAGTTCTGCCCATCCACTTTCCTATTGTGTATTTCCAATTAGTCCTGACTGTTGTTAGTAAAACACAATATTAGAGGCTAATCAAAATCATGGTCATTTAAATATATCTTTAGGCATAGTGACAGAGACACACCTGTGGCCAAAAGTCTTCAGTGATCATGAGTGACGCATTTAAACTGTTCCAGGTTCAACAGGAAACTTGAACAATAAATATTATACTAATATTATAATCTTATCTTATATTGTTTATTATATAATATTCTCTTCAGTGCATGATTCAGCTTGTCATGAATCATACTGCCACATACTGCATCAGCCAATGTATGAGCACCAATGAGTAAAACTGTGGATTTCCTGTAGGAACAGGCTGTCACCCACCACAAAAAACAAATGACGAAAGAGGAAACCTAAAACCTGACCCAATCTTCTCACCTGCCTGCAGTCACGTATACTTAACATCAGAGTGTAAAGCATTTAAGATCCACCCTCAATTGATGTGTGATGCTGTCTGACATAAATCCTGTTCAATAATTTGTGTATTAATATTTAGATTATCTTATTCAGTAAAAATATTCTTAATTAATTAATTAATTAATAATAATAATAATAATAATAATAATTGTAGTAGTAGTAGTAGTAGTAAAATGTATTCAGTACCTTTTTAGAAGTCAAACAAAATGTAGATTATTACACAATATTGCAGTTTATAGTATTACTATAGCTCTTTATGTATAGGTACAAATAATAAAAGTAAGGGAGCAGTAACAGACATTGTTCCTAATGCCCTTAATGCTAAATACAGAAAGAGTTACGATCAACGTGCAAGGGTTCTAAATCCTATAATCTCTGAAGTGAATACTATACCATCTATAGATAGAACAAATATGGGGTTGTCCTAGGAGAGAGAGAGAGAGAGAGAGAGAGAGAGAGAGAGAGAGACGGAAAGGAGAGGTGGCTAGGGGAGAGGAGAGGCAGGAGAAAGAGAGAGAGAGAGAGAGAGACAGCACGTACGTTTGGGACAGAGCATCACCACATACTGCACGTCCGCCGGTCTACATCACTACGTCCTCAGGTGACTGAGACTGGGCTCTACTGCTGAGGTATCACTCCAGAGGGGCACATTCAGCCAGAGAGAGAGAGAATGAGAGAATAAGAAAGAGAAAGAAGAGTGATGCTTCTGATACTACAACAGCATCAGAGTAAAAGCGCAGCGATCTCAGCGAGCATCAATAAGGTATGTTCTTACACGTAATATATTTGCTTTTACCGCGGGATTATTTTCAGTGGGTGTTGGACACGTTGAATGCAGTGTTGTCATCTTATTTTCGAAAGAAGCTGTAACAGGTGCTGAGGCTGAGGATGGAGTCTTTCTAATAAGACCCAGAAACATCACTATATATATATATATATATTTCTCACATTTATTTAGAGACATATATATTTTTCTAATTATCAAAGGTTCTGCTGACATCGAATTATTTTATTGGTATCATTTCAGTGTTCTACACTCTTTACACTCGTTTTTTTGTGCTGCTTTGACAACGTACAGATATAAAAAAACACAAGCTAAAGGAGTTAGCACGTGCGGCCATGTAGCCATGGATACGACCAGCGACCATAGCAGCACAACACAGTATCAGGTTAAATAAACAACACCGTTCAGAAAGCAGGAGCCCATACGAGACGATTACGTATATAACCAAAACAAGTGTTCGTAACAGAGGAATGTTTGGCGCTAACAACGACCAAACCTTTCAAACGGTTTAAACGGAACTTTATCCTCGTGCTAGAGCCAGAATACGCAGCCCACTGGAGTCACGTAGACCCTATCACGTAGATCTCCCTAAGGACTGATGGAGGGATACGACATTACAACGACAAACAAAGGATAACTCGTGCGCATTGTTACCTCTATCAACAGAAGCCAACTAACTGAACAGAAATAGTATCACTGTGACGCAAACTACAGTTATTGTGTCATTTTGTGAGTCGTGCGCGCTTCAGGGAACCGACCTCTCACATTTCCTATTATTTAAATTGGCTGTTGGGAATTCATAGCTCATGCCAGTCATACTACGATCATAAGAATCAGCAATGATTAGGAAAATAAAAGTCCAGGACCAGCAAGACCACTGCAGACCTCCATCATGTTTTCAGTTTGAAACTGAGTGTAGCATCACTACGGTCAAAGGCTGGGATGTAGGTCATACATCACACAGATAAGCCTGGTCAGCTCACGCGAGGTTTTGCTTCTGGGTAGGCTTAGAGTGTCAACATAATAAAATGAACGATGAATTAATGTACAAATATTGGCTCAAACACATTGAGTTTGAAGAGTATTTACTAGGAGAATCAAAATCATGTTGTCTCTGTCAGTTTCCATTCATGTTTTTTTTTGTTTTGTTTTGTGTTTGTTCTTTAATAAAGGAACCACTGGTATATTTTTTACACTTCCAATCTAAAGTTTGAGAAGCTGGTTTTCTGCTCCTCACATTTAAACCAGACTCAGTGATGATTAAGTTTGGGCTCTTTTTTTTGAGAATATCAAGTGAATGATCTATGAGTGTTTTCAGAAATATTACACTTAACTGAAGCAAGTTTTCAATTAATTTGAACTGAAAGTCACATCAATGACATGTGAACAGTACAACCAAAACTGGAATACAGTCTTATCATGAACTGCTTGTGCTTAACATGATTTTATAGCCATATGCACAGTGAAACAGTTTAATATTTGTGGTATGTACATTATAGTATATATATATATTCGTACAATGTATGTAATATGAGTTCAATTGGAAAAACAATTGATTTAGCTGCTTCTGTACATGTTAGCCACATTTTAGAAACCATGTTCTTAGAGTATACAAATATGTGCATGTATCTACCCCACAGCTAGTGTAGGTACAGTTCTATCATACTGAGCAATTGAAATTTCAAATATCCACATATTATTGCAAATGTGCAGAAATTACATCTCAGCTTCCAATGAATGGGATTTTACAGGATTTTTGGTTTTTGTAATGTTCTAGAAACCATTGTATAAGGGGGAGGGGGTCAGAAATTACTGTCCAAATGCTTGTGAAGTTGGAGGAAGGGCTATTGGGTGTAAGGCGTTAACAGTCCTAATGGCTTGGGGGGTAGCAGCTGTTTGGTAAACCGGTAGTCTTTTGATTTCACACTGTTGTAAGGTCTACCAAACTGGGGAACTGTGAAAAGGTGGTGTCAGGGGTGGTCATTGTCCTTGATGGTCTTTGGGCTCTTTTGATCACCTTGGCCTGATGATGTCAGGAAGTGATGAGAGAGTGAGAGTAAATTGAATCACAAAACAGTGATCTATGTGAAAGAGGTGTTATACTTCCTATGGACCATCTTGGAGCAAACAAGTCAGTATGATAATCAGGGAATCACAGTGGGATACAGAAGCCTATCCTTAACAGAATGCTTAATTATTTACTTGTTGGGTACGTAACATTGCTATATGACATTACAATTATTTTCTTCAACTATAGGTTTATTTAATTTATCAGTGGTAAGACGTAGTAATTGCAATTAATTATTTGGTATCTTTTTTGCTAATATGGAAACTATGTAGTTATGAGTAATACAAATAAAACATACATGTAATGTTCAGGTCAATTCTTAAAACAAGTTGAAACACGACTTCGGTGGGATATTATTTGTAATAGTTTTTGCTCCCTTCTCTGCAACAAAAGAGAAGGCAGAATCAATGAGTACACACCATGTGTAGTTTCTAATTTTGGGCGTAGGAATGTTGCTTGATGGAACAACTTAAGATAGGAAATGTCATGGTCTTAATTTAGGAAGAGTAAAGGCCTTGGAACACTGCAGGGCGGGGTTTAGGTGGGTTTGTTTAGTGGGGGTACATCCCAAAACTCCCGCCCACTAAACCCCCCACAAAAGTTGCACCCATGGCCAGAGATTCATTCACACGTGGAGAGACAACTAGGAGCAGCTGGGTAGGTTATCTAATGCATGTTGATGTTTTGAATTACTACCAGTTATATGTTGATTTTGGAAATGGTATTGGTAATGTTGCTTTAGACAATCTTATTCTTGTTAAATATGTTGTGCTTATAACCCTAATCACTTCTTTATATAGTTTAGTAGCTTAAGTAGTTTTAGTCTTGCTTAATTTGAAGTTCATAAGAAACGTGGTGACATGTTCAGTTAAAAAGGAAATTTTGAAAGTTGATTTAATCACAGGATGTTGGTCGGCGTGTTGCATTTTTTTTTGGTTTATAGTTTGGACATCATTTGTCAGTAAAACTCAAACTCGTACACTGTTGGTGGTCTCAGAACATTAGAAGTAGAATTAGATCTTCAAGTCATTAATTGTAACTGTATATTATATAACTGTATTAAATATGTGGCTGTATTTTGCGGTCAGTGGTTAGGCTTGTTTTCTGCTTGTATTCAAAGGCATAAAAAGGTTGTGTTTGAACAACTTTTGTGACTGGATATTAATTGTGATCACTGAGTTCAGCACAGTTTAAAGAGAAAATACAGCATGTTCCAAAATGTCACATTCAGTATGGATTAGATGATTATCCATTGCAAAATCTTGGTGTGTCAATATAACTAACGCACAATGCTCCTAAGCACTAGGAAGGGTACATCATGAGACTGATTTTTTTTCACTGCATTAGCTATTAGTGTAAACAGTGTGTGCTTGTGCTTTCAGAAGAATCTGATTGTTACAATAACAAAAACAATGCAATAATCTTATTATTCAAGTCATGGGTTTAGGATAGTAATGGGTTTAGGATACTAACGCTTAATTCTCACTTGTCACTTCTGTGAAAACATGATAATCTGTAGCACAAACAAAGATTAAAGGAGAGTTAGTATTACTTTTACATGCACAGCTTGGAAGGGCTAGTTCCAGCTGGCTCTGAGCAGTGATGACAGTACAAGATTCATAGTCAGTCATGGAATAAATTATGTCACAGCATTCTCAGTGTTGCACAGACAGGCAAAGGCAGGGCCATCATCTTATTACCTAAACAAACCTAACCACTAGTACAGCTTTCACACAAGTAAAAATAACTAATGTTATATGGGTTATAAAATCTTCTGTGATGACTGGTGCTGAACGATAAGTGGCCACACACTGAATTCATATTACAGGGAACAAAAATATAGCTGAAGGAGGACATGGATAATGTTCACAAGAAAGAAATAAAACTTGGCAATAACATATGAAGAACTATAACATCAAAAGTTAACTATAAATAGAAAATACACATGAGAAAACAATGCAAAAGGACATTGCTAGTTGTTTGCTAATGATTTATTGATTTGTGTTTGTGAATGCATGTGAGCATTCCAGCTTTTGAGGGCACGTCCAATAAAGGGCTGGACAGCAGACACCCTCTCACTACCATTGTGCAATGTGTGAACCATCTGGTGTTTGTAAGAAGGAATAGAACATTTAATAGTATATTTAAAAATATATTTAATTTATGTTATCTTAAAGATCTTTTAGTCAATTTTAAATAATGATACATTGTGTCATAGTATATATATATATATAATATATCAATGTCATTTGGAGCATTTATGTGGGCCCATTGGTTCATGAAGATATCACATAATGACAGCTGCTGTGTTCAGAGGAGAAGAAATTGCAACAAGTTAAATAAGTAAAAAAACGCTTGTTCTTAAACTTCCAGCTGTTTTTGTGATGTCAGTAAAATTTAGTGCACTCTATTTAGTGCAAATTTAATTTATATATATATATATATTTTTTTTAAATTTGATGATATTCTTTTGTCCTTTCATACTTTCATACAGTTTCTTTCCAAGGTTTTGCTGGCACTAACATTAACCCACATTAACAGACATTTTTCTGTCCACTCTACCTTTTTAATCTTCATGTATTTTGCCAACACGTATATTTTCTGTTTGTTTAACAGTTTTTAGTGATCTAAACAGAGCATCATGGGAGGAGTGGCACTAGATGATGGAGACAGTGGGGTGAAGGCCCCAGATGGAGGATGGGGCTGGGCAGTGCTGTTTGGAGGCTTCGTTATCACTGGATTCTCCTATGCTTTCCCTAAAGCTGTCAGCGTCTTCTTTAAGGAACTGATTAGAGAGTTTGATGTTGGCTACAGTGACACTGCCTGGATCTCCTCTATTTTGCTGGCCATGCTGTATGGTTCAGGTATGGGCCAGAATTAAATGGAATGAGTGAAGGACAATTTATGGTTGCTCTCTGTAATTTGGTTTAGTGAATGCTTATTTACATCAGTGAAACAGTCTGAAGGAATATTGTAGCTTTTAATATTAATTTACCTTGAGTATACAGCAACAAATATATTTCTGACATACATTAACAAACATTTTATTTAATGGCTAATGATTAATGGTTTTGATTCTTTCAGGGCCCCTGTGTAGCGTTTTGGTCAATCGCTATGGGTGTCGTCCTGTGATGATGGTGGGAGGCCTGTTCGCTTCTCTAGGCATGGTCTTGGCATCCTTTGCCACTTCCATTATTCATATTTATCTCTGCACTGGAGTGATCACAGGTGAGATTCACTGCTATCAAACATAATTTTTCCCATTTCTCAAAGTTGTGAGTTAAGTAATACTTCAGTTCTTGCCTGATGTGTGACACCTTAAAGTAACTTTGTTTTTAAAAACTGGCACCATGGTTAGACATGGACATCCTACAAACAGTACACGCTGATTAAAATCGTTTTGATATGGTTTAATATAATATGTGATTTGTATCACAGGTTTGGGACTTGCGCTGAACTTCCAGCCTTCACTCATCATGCTAAACAGATACTTTAGCGAGAAAAGGCCCTTAGCCAATGGTCTGGCAGCTGCTGGCAGTCCTGTAGCACTGTGCTGTTTGTCTCCACTGGGCCAAGCTCTTCAATACATGTATGGCTGGCGTGGTGGCTTTCTCATCCTTGGGGGTATTCTACTTAACTGCTGTGCGTGTGGAGCCCTCATGAGGCCCCTGACAGGTCCCAAGAAGAGTGAGGATGACCAGGAGGCAGCAAAGGCAATAGAAGAGAAGCCCAAAAAAAAACACAAGTTGCTGGATTTCAGTGTGTTTAAAGATCGAGGGTTTGTCATCTACACAGTGGCAGCTGCTATCATGGTACTTGGTCTCTTTGTGCCACCAGTGTTTGTGGTAAGCTATGCTAAAGCACTGGGCAACGAGGACACCAAGTCTGCCCTTCTGCTTACCATCCTTGGGTTTATTGATATCTTTGCCAGGCCCACTTGTGGTATCATTGCTGGACTGAAGTGGGTACGCCCACGCTGTGTTTACTTCTTCGCTTTCGCTATGATTTTCAATGGCACAGCTGATATTATAGGCTCAATGTCAAAGGATTATTCAGCACTAGTAGTCTTCTGCATCTTTTTTGGTATCTCTTACGGAATGGTTGGGGCCTTGCAGTTTGAGGTGCTCATGGCAATTGTGGGAACAGAAAAGTTTTCCAGTGCTATTGGACTGGTGCTGCTGGTAGAAGCTCTTGCGGTGTTAGTGGGACCACCCGGTGCAGGTAAGTTCACATAATTTTTACTGGCTTCTTATAACACAAAACGACATTTTCAGAAAAGTTGGGACATTCTGTAAACTGCAGTAAAAGTCTGTGATTTATTCATTCTCTAGAATCACAAAATGTGTTCACTGAATAACTTGACTGTATTTTGTATATTTAAACACATTTGGAACTTGATGCTTGCAACACACTCCAAAACAAGTCGAGGCATGCGTTACATCAACTTTCCTTTTAGTTTTATTGTTTAATCTTTTGGGAACTGAGGACACCCATTTTTAGTTTTCAAGTGTCCATTTGGCCCAATCTTTCTTTATACCTGATGCGCAACAGTCCATGGTTGTCCATGGTCTTATTATCATTGTATTTATCACTGAAACTTGACAGTTTCTTATGCAGTGCCATCTGAGGGCTCATTTAACATTTATATCCAGCCTTACCCTACATGGACTGATTTACAATATTAAATATAGTTGATAGTATTCATTCATTCGTTCATTCATTCATTGTCTGAAATGGCTTATGCAGTTCAGGGTCACCAAGGGTCCGGAGCCCACCCGGAATCATAGGGCGCAAGGCTGGAATACACTCTGGAAGGGGTGCAGACACAAATAAAAGGGGTCAATAAAAAAAGTGAAATTGTTCTTCATAATATTTTACAGGTAAATAAAAGCTCACAAGAATGAGATTCTGGTCTCTATTACATTTTACAAAATGTCCCAACATTTATGGAAATGGAGTGTGTAAACTGTACATTACAAAACCCTTAATGTGTTTCATCATACTTTTCTTTCTGTCTGACCTGCAGGACGTCTCCTGGATGCCACTAAGGTCTATATGTACGTCTTCCTGCTTGCAGGCTGCGAGGTAGTCCTCTCAGCTCTAGTACTTTTTTTCTGCAATTTGCTCTTCATCAAGAACAAGCCACAGACGTCTGATTCTTCAGCCAAGATGGAAATGGCTATGACGGAAACTGAGATGGAGCAGCTGAACAAAGTTCCAGAGGAAGATCTTGACGATGCAAGTGGCAAGAGAGCAGCAGAGCCTGAAAAGGCACAGGAAGGAGAACAAAGCAACCAAGAAACAAATGAAAAGTCAGCAGTGGAACCACAGAAATTGTCCGCAAAGGAACCAGAGGCCAGTAAAGACGAACAAAGTGTTAAGGTGGAAGCAGTAGACCTCGAGAAGGTTTCAAAAGAAGTGACCAAAACAAATGGATGTGCGGTTGAACCTGAATCATCTCTGTGAGGACATTTCCATGAAGAAATGAACAGATAGTTTTTTCTAGATATTGCAGTTTAGTGTGCGCCTTTGGTGTTGTTTTAATGTTGTGAGCTTTGCTGCACTGCGCCAACAGCGAGTCAGATGCACAGAAACAAGTCATATTTGAATTGAATTGAAAGAAATGTATTTAGTTCACTTTAGCCTCTCACTGCCTTGTTTCATCAACAGTCAATAACAGAATCCTATCCATTCAACCAAGTTCAAGTATGAAAGCATCTCTGATAAAACCAAGCAAGTAAAGTATGAGTAAAGTAGGTATACTGTGATTTGTAAGCAGGCCAAAAAAGAGAAAATAAACTCTTACCTGATTAGGTCTAAATGACTACTTTCTATTAAAAATCCACGAGGCCAGCGTTTACGTTCTCAGTATCTAATAAGTGCTATTTAAAGGGACTACAATGCTTGCTGTGTGTAGAGGAGCGATTAACATGGATTAAGTCTAGCACATTTTACATTGGAACCAAAATATATGACCAGTCATCATTCATGGGCCATCAGTGTTTTGTCTATTATGTGTTTTATCGTCTTTGGCATACAGTGTTGGCTGCTGTATACTATGTGTATATTAGGCATTGTGTAAAAATTGTTTTTTTGGATAAACTGTCCTTGATTGAGCATGAGAACACATTATACGTACACTGTTATTAGAGTTAAAGAGTTAAATGTTTGTCTTGTGTCTCAGTTAACTAACAACTCTATATCAAAAACCCTGCTTGGAGTTAACAAGTGTGAAAGACACTTTTTCCACAGTGAAGAATTGTTTTAAATATGTGGTCCTATTTATAGGTGAATGTCTACACCAGTGTTTCCAAGTGCAGGTCTTGGAGTGTGATTGCACTGTATAATGTAGTGCTGTACCCTGTAGTAACACACTTTATAAAAGTGAGATAATCTTGTGTGTTATTCCAGGAAAAATACCAAACCAGGGTTCTGAGGGTCAGTATATGGAAACACTGGTCTATACCTCTGCAGCACAGAAGAGCTTGAATTATTTTTCTGATGCATTAGAAACAAAGCAGAAGAATGAGTACCAATATTTTTTGATGTTATTGTCTTGATGTTATAGACTGTTTTAGTTTTTTTTAAATTAGATGTCTATTTATTATTTTGTGCAATAACTCTGTCTATCTTAGATTTTGGAAAGTCTGATATGGCAGCTGCATAGCCACCATCTTCTTAGCGTAGTTTTTAAATTCGAGTTTTTAACTTTTAATTGTGTTCTTAGTAAAACGTTTGTCAAAACCGAATTCTTTAAATTACATTTGTTAAATACAACAGCGTTTAATGATATCCCACACCTGAATACCCATTGTGTATTTCATGTTATTAAGGCAGTCAAGAGACATTTCAGTGATCACCAGTCTGTATGGTGTGACTTTCATTTGTTAACCAGCAATGTACATTGTACTTGGTGTATGCTTTAAACACTTGAAATTTAGCTGTGCCTTAAACCTAAAGTACAGTAACGTGCAAATACATAGATGACACTATTTTAGAAATAAATATATTTCTCCCCTCACACATGGAACTCTCTTTTTTTGGAATGTGAATTGCATATTATACATGTGATTAAAACCCTGTCCTATCAGACAAACAAACAATACATAAACTTACACTTGTTTATTTATGTATTGGACCAGGCACTATATTTCATGCTGTAAGTTATATAACAGTATAGCAAAAATAATAGAAGTAATCTGCTGAATTTCATATCACAGGCAAAGCTGCTGTGGCTTGCTTGAAAACAGCTCCCCCTTGGGGAAACACTCTAGCTGTAAGTGTGAGTGAGTAAGTTAAAGAGAGAGAAAGAAATAAGGGAGGAATGAACAAGTTCAAGGGTGCTAGGTCTCTAAACTAATACAACAAAGCTTTGAGTATGGACACATTTGTTTATTTTAATTTAAAAATAATGTTTTTGTATTTTGTGTGAGCATGGCCTGATAGAATGTGTTAAGTAAACCTCACTTAATACACGGATATAAATGACTGATAGAGCAGAAATAAATTAGCATTTAAAAAAATAATAACATGTCAGGAAATATTATAAGAGACCCAAAGAGATTAACCCGGATTAGGTGTGTTCATTCAACCCCCACCCCATACAAACCAGAGCTGTAGCTCACAAATAAGACATATATGCAATCCTATTAGGACCGGATTTGCACAGTATTTTCAGTTCAGTCCAGCTGGTGTCCATTCGTAAAAGCATTAGCTGTCATTTGGCCCACCCACTCTCACTGCCCAAAAGGTTATTGATCAGACTTGGAGAAATGATTAGAAAAATACTTGTTTTTTTTATAGATACAGAAATCCCACACAGGTCTTATCTGATATTTTTATAAATAATATGGTTTACAATAAAATCCCAGGGACAGTCTTATATGCACAGGCATTGGTGTCATGCCAAGTTTCTGAATGCATATTCTATTACCGGAGGCATTTTCACTGACACAAGGGATACTGGATTACTGCACCATTTCTGCAGGCTAATTAGAAAGTGCTGGAGTACCGGGAGGCAAAAAGGCACAAAAAGAACACGATAAAGTTAAGATGGAATACTAGAAAAGGTGTGACAAGGGTTGTTTGTTAATACTATTGTAATATTATTTACAGCATATAATGCGGGCAATAAATGACTTTTTATACTATTGATCTTTCAATGTTTTATATTGATCAGCCAATGCACAATTGTTTATATTTCTATGTATAAACAGAGAGGGATATCCAGGAAATACATGTGAAACATCCCAGAATGAAAGTAATATCAATTCCTTTTCTCCTTTGGCAGCTTTTGCCTGCTGCATTTCCTACAGCACCTTTCAGACCAACTTTCTTAGACATGGACAATAACCCATTGATATGCATCCTTCAGTCAGAAAGCAATTAATATATTACTTTTATTTGGATGTGGCATTCAAATCCAACTTCTTAATATCTGTCGTTATTAAGCTGCCAGTGTTGACATAAGGCAAGTAGATATAATGTACATAGGTAGAACGAAGTAATTGCAAAGACAATATTTGACTGATTTTCTTGACACGAACTGGATTGAGACATTGTTATATGATGCAGAGCTAAGTTAAGACTGAAAGGACAACACTGAGGAGAGGGAGTTATTATACGATTATGAAAAGTGACCACCAGAGGGCGCATGGTGCATCGATCCTAAACTTCCCATTTATATAATAGGGACAGACACACTGAATAAAGACTAGCTAATCACCTTCGCAGATAAAACATTTCACAAAAATTTCAAGAACAATGGTGTTTCATGAATAAAAATCGATGACCAGACTGATCAAATAGTTCATTTATTTACACATGTACACAAAAAAGTGCACAGATACAGTGATACAAATTCTATTAGGGCTCATAGATTGGCATGACTTCACAAGACCAATAGTGTGGAGCCCAAAATGGCCATGGGTTACAGAGGCCTGGATAAGGCTATTTCACTTATTCAGGCATTAGACATTTGCCCTCTTCAGATGTTACAGGTACATTAAGAGTACATGAGCAAGGCCATACGCATCAGGCATCTCAAAGTAAGGAAACCGATCAAGGAGCAGCTCCCTCAAATCCATGATCATTCAACAAAACGTAAAAGTGCGGAAACAGAAAGCGGCTTTGATCAACACATCTTCCCTGATAAGCTTGATACACTGAACCCAGGTTCATCTTCGCGGTACATGTGTTGAGCCACATCAGTGCTGGAACATTCTTTAAAGGGGACTCCCTATTCACCATTCAACTGAAAACCTTTACTTTAATTGTCAGTTTAAACAAACAAGCAATCTAACAATGATCCCAAACCTGTTCAAACTATTGATTTGCATTTTAACTTTCCCTACCCTATGGAAAAGCTCAGATGTATTAGTTTCAACAGTCAATAATTAAGCTTTAAAAATTGGTCTTAGTGAGCCCTCTGATGTCCAGCACTTCATTTCATTGGCATTGTGCAAAATAAGAAAAAAACAAAACAGAAGTAATGCTTCAATTTGTGGCTAGTTCATAGTCTCTATTAGGTGAAAATGGAAACATTTACATGGATATATTACAATTTTCACAGCTTGTAAATAGAAAAGACTTACAACAAGGGGAAGGCAGTAATATACAGCAGTTAAGGAAGCCAGATTTTGGGTGTGTGTGGAGGGTCCGGGGAACTGGTGAGCTTAACAGGCCCTGCTAAATGAATGTTTCAGGGAAAGAATAGAAACTACCCCATCCGCTTTTAATGTGTGACATTTTGGCCCCTCAATGATCTGTCCATACTAAACACCAATAAGACCATGCAAAAGGAACCCATACTGCACCACCCACCAGTTACAGACAGGGCTATCTAACTATATTAAAATAACAATTGGTCAAATAAAATCATTACAAGTCCAGATATGGAGCCTGTTATGGGACCCTGAAATGGGAAAGATAAAAACAGAATAAAGCAAGACAATACCAAATGGAATCAAATCAGTTAAACACATAAACCCTGACAGGAGAACTTTAAAACACTTTACGGACAGAGATTATGGATTAGCTTGAATGCGTTTGAAGACAGACACCAGTGATGTCACTGGAGTTTGGCTGGCTGATGCAGTCTTTATATCTTTACATCCTCTGCTTGTTAGCAGGTTTTGTATATACCAGAGTGAAAAAGACAATAAGTAAGAATAGCAGAGAAAGCAAGGGAGAAACCCCCAACAAAAAAAGTAATGTAGGTTCTGAACATTTTTTTTTTGTTTGTTTTGTTGTTTCTTTTGACTGAAACAAGACTGATCGCCCTGTTTATTTACTGTTAAGAGAAGAGCCATCAATCAGCCATGTTGAGGTGGATCAACCATTGCACTCCATGTTGCAGAGTGGAGGCTCCTGGGACATGTAGTCTACATATAAAACACAGAGCATAACACTAATATTAAACTTTGGATTGACCACAATTTCCAATTAATATGTACAAGTCTGCACATTTGAGCAAATTCAAATTTTAAGTTACATGATTTGAGTGCTTTAGATGAATTCAAATCCAGTGTGTACTCTAAAATATTTAGTATATGACTTACCTGGTGCTGCCGCCGTCACACAAGCTCATTGCAAGCAGCTACTTGCCATGATGATCAAAGGGAATGCTATTCTGAAGTGAAAAAAAAAGAAAACATTATAGTACCCTCTCTCTTCCTAAGACTAACTTATACAACGGGAGTTTTGTTAGAAATGAATTGTGCCACAGAGTAAATATTATGTATACATGAAATAAAAATATTTCCAGGCCTCAGTTTTTGTTTATGAAAATGGTTAATTAATATTCTTATATTAAATGTTATTTGACAGACCTTATGCATGTAATTAGTATACATAGTACCTTTTTATAAAGATATGTATAAGCAGTGGGAGCGCACCGACACATTAAATAACAGTGAAAGAGACTGGACACTGCCTTCGCCCATGTTTTAAAGTCAGTACATGGAGTGAGCTTCCCATTTCCAGTCATAATATTTAAGGCACATTCAGACACATAGCCAGATGTTAGGTTGACTCTAGAGTTTATTTGGGTTTTATTCACTCAGATGAAGCATTCAGGTTACGCGCTGGGCCCGGGGCATCTTGTGGGCATTTCAGGGGTAGTGCTATCTTGTACCTGTGAAGTGGACATGCGGGACGTATCCTGCCGCCCCGTAAGGTCTGAGGAAGAGATGTTAACTGGAGCTCCACGGTGCAGCCGCATGCTGACTTTCCGCTCTCGCTCCATGCCTGTTACAGGCCGTGGTGAGGATGTGTTTGCTGTGAAATCCAAAAACAGAATATTACCCAAAAGGAAAACAAAACAATTTCCAAACTTTGAATGTATGATTTAAAATGAGAGGTGTGCGTGCGTATGCTCACCTGTGTGTGAGGTTGGAGTAAGGGGTGTTGGGGGCGCACCATCCTGTGTGGCACGGGGTCTGCCTGAGGCCGATGGGATCCCTCTGGTAGCAGGATTTCTGCTGTGCCTCAACCTTTCCTCCCGATCTCTCCTTTCTCTCTCAGCCTCTTCTGCTGCACGATTAGCACCCTGAGTGGGAATGTGAAGAGAGATAATACAAATTAAAATGCTCCTCAGGGTCTTTATAGTTTTTATCAAGGATCCAAAAAAAGGTGTAGGTGGGAATCTACATCATAATAATAATAATAAATTTGATTAATATAGCACTTTTCAAGATGTTTCAGGTCTCTTCGTCAGGGAAACCAAGGTACATAATCTGACAATGTACACAATACCTATATTAAGCAATGCAGGTAAATAAAAAGAAACAACCGATTTGCAAATAACACATTAATAAAAGTTAATATTTTGTGGCATACTTACAAATTTTAGCATGTTCCAATCAAACACGTAGTCATATGAGAAACCCTGTCTGTGGAACAGGTTCCTAAAGAGCTGCCTCAAGTAAGAGTAGTCGGGTTTGTCATCAAAACGCAGAGAGCGGCAGAAATTGAGGTATGTGGCAAATTCAGCTGGATGTAGGAAAACACAGAAGTAAAACACACTGTACATCAGACTAAGAAAAAAAACAAAAACAAAAAAAAAAAAACCTTTAGAATTAATACATACAGGGGTAACCCTTGCAAAGCACTTCAATGGGTGTCGACATTTTCTTCTCACTGATGCGTTCATATTTCTGTCTTTTGGTGGCAGCTTTTAGGCCTTGCCATGGCAGAGATCCCAGGTTAAAATACATTAATACATAGCCCAAAGACTCCAGGTCATCACGCCGAGACTGCTCTATGGGTGCACAACACACAGACACACACAAACGTAAGCATGCATACTGAGAGGAAGAATAATACACATGTAATATCAGTAATACACATGAACAGACCGTCATCTCATGAGAAGCTCATTTTGCAAAGCAAAGTGGTGTTCCTAACAAGTTTAGAAAATCCCCTTATGAAAATAAAATGGTGAGGCTGTACTCAGAGACAGATCCACACGTACAGTCTGCATGTCATTCAAATTATCCTAATGTCTGCTCAGACTGAAATACAAGCATAGGCCTGTCATGATAATGACAATATCAATTTATTGTATAGTATATAGAAATTACCTCTATATTGCCCATTGTGCTTACATGTACTCCATATATTTGCTGACCTCTATATTGGCCATTGTGCTTATGTGTGTGTTTTCTCCTTTCTCTCTCTCTCTTACAAAGCCGAATTGCACACTTGTGGTGTGGGAACATTTTTGCTTTAAGCTGAAAGGGCGAGGAGAGCCCATAAACGTGTACCAGCCCGGGATGCTGAATTTGCTTGAAAACAGTGTCAACGAAAGATGGCAATACATTAACTATCTGTGTCTGCCTATCCAGTTCTTGGTTCACCTAAAATCACTGTTCGGGAACTCAAGGCACACATTCACTCACAGCTATGGACACTTGAGAAGCCAATCCACTTATCAACGTGTGTTTTTGGACCATGGGAGAAAACCAGAGCACCCAGAGGAAAGCCACACAGACAGGGGGAACACACAACTTCTTACACATTCACTCGGAGTGGGGCTCGGACCCACAACCCCAGGACCCTGGAGCTGTTTGACTGTGACACTACCTGTTGTGCCACAGTAGATATTTAAATATTTTCTACATAATGACTATTCTTATCAATTATAAATTACTACTATTTGAAAGTTTGTAACTGCATTATTATGCGATTATGATTGTATCAGTGGACTTTACTGGTCTTAAAATTTCATTATTTTTTAATCACAATAATTTCTGGGACAATACATAGTTGAAAAAATTTATCATCATGACAGGCCTATATATAAGCACTTATGTAACTGATAAAAATGCAGCATTAGACGGGGTAAAAACACAATAAATGTAGATGCTAATAAGGTTTTACCAATGCCCAGGTGAGTGTTGATTGAGGCGTAGCGGGCAGTGCCAGTCAGATTCTTGTTCTCTCTATATGGAATGTGCTGGTGTGTGCGGGCATCACGATACTTTTTAGCCAGACCAAAGTCAATAATGTAGACCAGGTTTCCTTTTTTCCCCAGTCCCATCAAGAAGTTATCAGGCTTCACGTCTCTGTGGATGAAGTTCTTGGAGTGGATATACTCTATACGGCTAATCTGCAGAGAGGAAATCTTGAATCAAGGCATGCTACATCAAAATGGAATTTCCATAAATTGAACTTACCCTTATAAAATTCACGTTTAAATGCACAAAAATAGCCTGAATGTATCAAGGCCTGTGGTTCTCAATCCTGGCTGATTTCTGCCTTGCACATTTTAGATATTCCTCTGCTCCCCACACACAAAATGCAAATAACAAGCTAATTTAAAACCACGTCTGAAATTGAATGTGATGAGAGTGTGGAGAATACTAGGGTCACCAGGACCAGGATAATTCTTGAATCACCATCTAAGATATAGCGCCTTGGAAGCATTAATTAATAAAAAAAAATAAAAAAAGAATTATTTATATAAAAAAAAAAAAAAAAAAAAAAAAATTATATATATATCTCCATGTAAGAATTGGCTTTTTTGTCTTCTGGGTTCTCCCATCCTACTGCTGAGTATAATTAACGTTTATATTACTGTCATTAAATCAAGTTACACACACAGACACAGCCAAGGGATATTCACATCTGTTGCGACTGGCTCTTGGGGCTTCTAGTGATAAACAGACACTCTCAGTGTTAAGCCTGGTGAATGTGTGTAATCGAATAATGTACACTGGACAGTGTTATTACAATCAGGAAGTGAAACCTTTGTGGTACTTTAGCCATGAGCTAATCCAGCTAAAGTTAGCAGCTGCAAGCCCTGGCTCACTCCTCAGTGACTCTCAAAACCTGATTATAACACTTTCATCAACAACAAAATAAAATAAGGAGAAAGCGCATGTCCTGTGTTTGGTCCATCTATGCTCCCTCCACTGAGTAAAGTTGGTCCAATATTAACTCTTGTACGGTTCTCTCTCTCTAATGTCAGTACTGGGAAAACCAAGCTGGATTCTTCTTCTAGCGAGTGAAATCCCAGTAAGATATGTGCTTTACAGCATACCATGTTTAATAGCCAATTTTTTAAAGCATCATCCGAGCCTCACGGTGACAGAGGCGCTATTCTCCTAGTACGCATCAGAGAAGCATCACAATCATTTTGAAGCTGTAATTTTAAAGTAGAAATACCACATGATGTTACTTACATTAAAAAGCTAATTGCCTGAGGGATAATGGCCAGAACCATTTCTGTTAGCAATATTCTGTACTGGTTTTATGCAGATGTAAGACCAGTCGTTCCTAGTTTTATTGCTGTTCAGAAATGACTGTCCAGTATACTACTGTCTCACCATCTGATCAGCAAGTAATAGGACAGTCTTGAGGCTGAATTTCCTGGAGCAGAAGTTAAAGAGGTCTTCCAGACTGGGTCCCAGCAGCTCCATCACCATCACATTGTAGTCTCCCTCTGCACCACACCATTTTATGGTAGGGATACCCACTGCAGGATGTTAAAATTACACATCAGAATTAGGCTTGGGCAATAATGTAAAATTACAAAAAAGAAAAATTGTCTACAGAATTATCACTATAAATGGTAATATTTAAAACACAATTTACAAAGTAACCTGCATGAGTGATGCAGGTCTTTAAATTCTTTCAGTCATGTAAGCATTTTCTACTACAATTCTGTGCTCTGGAGCAATAAGCTTTTATATTAATCAACACACTAGCCACACGTGACACCATGGCGATAACACACATGTGAAGAGCAAAAGTACAGATCATGTTCTATTCATATTTTTAAGATTAAATAAAATGTTCTGTTTATGTACACACGTTTTATGCTTATGGCTACACTGAACTCTTCTGCTTTTTTAAAGAAACCTGGACTCCAAATTGAACAGATGGATGAGAACGACTTTTATATGCTCCTTGTATTAGGTTCGGTTCTCATATCTATTACTTATTTGAGAAAAAAATAAACAAAAACAAAAAAACACATTGGGAAAAACTGCAAAAAAAAAGTTACGGATGAAATCAAGTAATTGTAATGCAATATTTTCCCAATTTATAGCAGTGGAAGACTCAAAATATGGCAAGTGTCACATTAAGGAAAATATATACATTTTAGAAAGTCTGCATTCAAACATGTCACACAGCTCTCCTGTAGAGAAGGTTTTGCAAGTGTATAGAAGCATGGAGTTCTTTCACCTACTGAGACCTAAAACCTCTACATCTCCAAAATTTCCGCTGTGAAGTTTTCCCTGGAGGACACGACAGCATGTACGCTCATTGCATGAACCCCTTATGGTTACAGTTGTGGCAAGCCATTGTTCATATCAACACAGACACCCCGGAAACGTTTTTCCATGCAAATGTTACAATATCTACACAGCCCCACCCCAAAAAAATATATCTCCATTAGGTTTCGTGTTGTCAGCGCAGATACCCGTTTATATCACCTAGGCCTAGTCAGAACAGAGCAACTTTTCATTTATATGTTAATGGCAAACATATTTAAAACTAATTCCCCAATCTAAACACAGTCATGAAGGCTGTTTCAAATCATACAGGACGATTGTGCAGCATTTAATTCTTTTTAAAGTAAGCTATTTTTGTATGTCACCTCCTCCTTGCATCATTTTGTAGATCTTGCTCTCTATATGGAGCTGAGGATGCTTTGTCTTCACACATTCCAGCTTGATGGCCACCTCCTCCCCAACAGAAATGTCTGTGCCTGAGGTAGATGACAGAAAAAACAAGACAGAGGTAAGAGGCTAATTAAGACACAAAGACATCACTGAATGCAGCTTATATCTTCCTTGAGATGGCAACCATTTATTTTATGAGAATATATTCCACTTGGATGACTGAAATGCTGAAACAGTGACCTAATAGGGCTGTGAACCAGACGGTGAGATGAAAGTATTGCACTGAAGACCAATGTTAACAGTCTTGAAATTTGTTTTTACCAAACAACAATTTATGGTTAAGACAAGGAAAAGTATACAATCTCTTAATTCTTTAAATCAAAAACATGAAAATGCCACCAAAACATATACAATGTACTACAAATGTTGTCAAAGCACTGTCTTATGCCATTTTAATTATATTTATCAGCACAGAAAGTCATAGGAATGCAGTGAATGAAACCTAAAATTGAAACCAATCTAAACTCTGTGAAATACAACTGTTTATAAGGAATATGCAGAACTGTTTCTCCTCCTTTCTTTGCCAGAAACTGTAGAACCTGTTACACAAGTTTGCAGTGGGAGTTTCAAATATAAACAACCACCCGTGTTCCTGCCCAGTAGCTGGGTAAACAAGTTCTAACTTACATCAACTCCACACTGACTACAGATTTATGTACAAGACATGCAAACTGAAACTTTGGATAAGATATAGATTTGAAAGTAGCAAGTGTCCCATTCCCACTTGAAAGCAATATGTATAATGCAGTAATGCGCTCTCTGGGTGCAGCACAGTTTCACAGGCAACTTAAAGACAACCAATAACAGACCTGCCCAAATTCATAGCAAGACCACATGAAAAAAAGATTCTAAACGTTCCTATAATATAGCAGAATTCAGCATGCTACCAACACTTTGCCAAGGCCAAACTATTTAGTCAATCTGAACTAACAACCACAACTAAGTGTGGTTTGTGGTAAAAAATCAAATAATGAATACATGTGTTTACAAACAACATGAATTTTAGTAAATTCAGAAAATCAGTGGGCCAAACTCAAAGCACAGAGTTGTACAAGTTGAAAAGTGGTGCAAGACGCACTGGAAGCTATAGCATGTGATATTGGTACTGATCTTCCCTAAATGGGCATGTCATAGTATTTAGGAGGGGAAGGAGGAAACAAGAGGGGGGGGGGGTTCAAATAGAATAGGATAAAAAGCATGTTGTACATCTTGGTATGAGGGAGCAGGAGTTCTGAATGAATAAGGCAGAAAGATTGGTCTGCGTGTGAGTCACACCTGCGGCCTCCCCCAGTGCCCTGTGACGTGTATGAGAGACCTGCTGGGAATCCCCAGTGTTGGGAAGTAATGCAAAGAATGATAGCAGGCCATGGGGAGGACGCAGTACAGGGCAATTGTTTATATTAAAAAAAATACAATTAACAATGGCAAGTCAATAAAACACTATTTAAACATGTTCCTGTTAGACAGTTCCAATAGAATTATGTTAGTACGTGATACTGATGGGAACAGAAGCAAAGTCTATAAAACAGTCCAAAGGAAATTAAATAATTAAATAAATAACTATTGACAAAATGCAGATTTATGGAAATAATAATCAAAAATAATGACTACATGTAAGAAGTCTAAACGCTCAACACACTCAATAACTCTTAGTTACACTCAACATCTGCAATGAACTTAAATTCTTGTACTGAATACAGTGTGTAACAGTGATGATTAGATTCTGCCCTCTTTATCCTGATCAACGTAAGACTACAGCAAACCTAAATGCTCGGCGCATACTGAGATTCTGAACTTTAGACATTTGAGGTTTATCCCGATCATTCCCAAAACACACACAAAAGAGGAGCCAGTTTAAACCCAAACCAACTGCTTATTAAAAACTTTCTTCTGTATTACGTCTAATAAAATCATGTATGAAAAAAAAATGCATCAAAACAATTGCATACTCCTTGTTTTAAAGGCTAAAGTAAAATAAAATATCCTGTTTGTCTTGTTGTAACCAGCAATACCTAAACTATAAGGCGTGAGTGGCTGATAGGGCAAACCATAATTTTTATTAACATCTGAAAGACGTTTGCTAGCTTTTGATTAATTAAAATCAGCTTTTATCTGTTAAATTTTTAATCAGTTTATCAGCTGAACTGATAGGAGTGCAACCTTGACATTGATCACAGGCAGCAAACTCATTGTTAGGCAAGTGCAGAAAAACAATTCCTTCCTTTAATAACTGCAGATATGTATTCCTAATAATGATCAAACAGCACTTTGTAGAAGTCTTAAGTACCTTAAAACAATCTATGAGAAAATCATAAAATAATAAGAGGCCACACTATAGATGCCTGCCTTTCACATAAACCACAAGGCATTTAAAAGCAATTCACTCAAAGACCATTTGCTGAGATTTATTATTATATCCACAGACCACTTCTCATTAATAAATCTTGGTGTCAAATATACTGCTTTCTTTTTAGTTAACGTGTCTATTCCTACTTACAATCCTACCCTTTTCAGTTTCCTAAAGCTTAAACTACAACTAGTCTACACTGCTGTAAGGCTATATCAACAGAAACTTAAATAAAAAAACATATTACATGACATGAGTCTACCAGTATCTATAATGAATGTGGAAAGTTCCCTTCTGCCATACTGTATATACTGTTAGTTGCTATATCTCTAGCTTCAGCAAAGCTTTTTAACTACACAATCCCTATTCTAGGCAACATTGATAGAGCTATAATTATGTTAAGGCAACAACCTCTGAACATATACAAACTATAGAATAGGAACCTACAGAAATCTGTGGCCAAGAACAACCACACCTGCCACTTAAAGCAAACACAGGATTACAAATTGTACTTTGTTTTTGTGTGTAGCATGTCAAAATAAACCAGCTGAGCTGACATCACTACCTGGTGTGGCTGCTTCATTTCTTCTGAAACATGTATAGACAGGTTAAAGCTCACTAAAAGTGTGGTGGGACGACTATGCTCCAAATTTTGAATGGCCAGGATAAAAACTTGTCTTGGGTTTGTCCACTGCTAAAATGACTGGACATGTACAGCTTAGACAAAAATCACCATCAAATATGTTGATGTTCATGATGTCATTTGAGATGACACAGGGTTACACAAGACGATTTATATAAACACCCCTAAAATCTTACTAGGCACTTATGGAAGAATGTAAGGAAAGTTATGTTGTAAGGTTTGCTATGTTGTAGCCTGTGTAGGAAACATTACAAGGACAACTTCTTGGCCAAACAAGGGGTTCACTCAAGACATGAAAACCTGAAACGTTATTTTATGGTTCTGACACAAGGGCAAAACTAAATGACACACCAAGCAGGCAATACAACGCTTGGATAAACATCAGTTTATTTACCAAGCAAACCATTCTGGGAAGTAAGACCATGAACAAGTTACAAAACACCCAGAGTGAGGCAAACATTTTGGTGTAGCTAACCAGCTAGCATAGACATCCGTTCCTAAAACTTTGAGGTATACAATTAAGACAAATACAACATTACTAAACATCTAAAGTTTTAATAAATACTCACCCAAATAAATGTCACCAAATGATCCACTTCCAATTTTCCTGCCCAGTCTGTATCTGTTTCCCACTCGAAGCTCCATTGCTGGGATAACACCTACCCCCTAGCTAACTATTGGTATAGGGTTTTCAATTAGGAAGAAATATAAACTCAGGTGTGACAAAAAAAATCACTTTGTTTAAACTGAACCTTCCTATAACCTTTTGACTTTACGCTACTCCAACCCCCCCGAGTCCCTGAGGAAAAAGCCGATCCTTCAAGCGGAGTTCAATTTTCACCATTCCTTTTCTAATATACCAGAGAACAAAATGTCACAATATTAGTCTTGGGTTAAAGCTAAGAGTCTAAATATTATGCTCTGCTAGGTTTGATGACCATTTTCTCTTTCTTTCATGAAGATGGGATTGGATTTTTTCAATGTCCCCTTTTCGTAGCCGCTGATCTCCAGCTGTCACAGGCCTCCTACGTTCAGTATTGCAGAAACCTAACATTGTGACATCACTTCCCCTAGCAACGGCTCGTCACTCTGTGGGAGGGGTTGGGTAAAGTTAATTAGCCCAGAAACAAACCGCTAAAAACTTCATCATTCAGACACAGTCTAAAATAATAATAATAAAAAAATGTTTTTAATTTAATTCCAAAAATCAGAAAATCAAAGTGAGAGGTAAGAAGAAATGAGAAAGGAGACGAACTGATGTATTAAAAAAATAAATAAATTTCCAGATTTATAGAATTTAAATGTAAAAGCAATAATGAAAAATATGAAATAATTACAGTATAACATTTTAAAAAAGGAACAATAATGGCAAAATTATGACTCATTTTCGTTTCACATTACATTACACAAAATTCAAGTAGGCGCCTCCACCAACACTTGAGACAGGCCCCCTTTTACGCTGATTGGCTGGAAATATTGTCGATTGTTCTCTCTACAGCCAATCGCGAGCCGGGCACATGGCTGTGAGTTTTTATCCGTCGATTGCGTAACAACGCAGGCACGTGTTTTGCAGCGAGGAGCAGCAGCAAGCCAGATAGATGTACAGACAGAGCTACTACTCACAACCACACGCTTACATTTCATTCTCACCTCACTTCATCTTTCACTGAGCACATTTACGTCACTGCCGTACTATCATGCAGAAAGTTCAATATAAATGACCAGGATAAAAAAAAAACACGTTTAATGTGATTAATCAATTCAAGTCAAGATATATTTTCACAAATTATGACGTTAAAAGCTTTTAACTCCACATAAAACCTGACTCAGAAAGACTGCAATCCAAAAATTGTGCATGGATCTTGTGTACAATATCAATCATATATAAAAAAGTACAACTGAATTATAAACAATAACCGGGCCATAAACAAACCTCTTGATAAAACACAAAATATGTCAGTCTAGTGCTGAGCGTTTACTGTAGATATACACAAAAATCATACTAATGATTTAAAAAGGACATTTTTGGGCCTGTGTAGAGATATCATATAGGGCCTGACCCACTGAAATGTATTTTTCAGTGTACTTGCCAAACCCATATAAGAACTCATTTTAACTGGACAGAATGTATTATTCATATTCTGTGCTCAGCAGTGTTCTCTGCTGGTCCCCTCTCTAACAAACATCCCACTATGTGATGGTGACGCACACAGTAGAAAACTGCGTGTGCAGTAATGTGATGAAACTACACAAATCTACTTAACGCCTGCACAGATGGCTGACTACACCCTTTTAATATATGAATGTATAAAGCGTTTTTTCCAACTCTTCCTAAAATTTAGATATATTTTACTTATATATATATATATATATATATAAACAAATTTGCAATTCACTGTTTCTGGGATGTAATGATTGATAAGGTATTTTCATTTATAAAAGAGTTATTTCCAACCAGGGAATTTGATCAGACTACAGACATTCCATGAACACTGACACAGGATTTAACAGCACTGAGATTTATACTCTGCATATTACTCCAATTGGTAGGTGTGTTCTACTTCCTGGAAATTAAGCACTAGTTTTAAACGGGAGCACTGCAGTATCAGTAATTTCCTGGGGCTTCAGACATATTTTGGAATCATTAAACAGATAAAGCACATCATACAAAGAAGCTCTCCTCTGGTAAAGTAGAACTACACAAAGTAGTAAAAGTTAGTCTGCAAGAAAACTGGGTATCAGTTCAGTCCCAGTCCATTTGTAAGGGCGTAGACAAATTAATTATTAAATTAACAAGTAAATTATAATCTATTGCCACTTATAACTATTAATTTATAAATGCCACTTGTAGAAATGTTGTATAAAAATAATGTAACACAACGTCATGCTGTTAAACTGAATATCTACATGGCTGTGATCATTTCTGGCACATGGCTTCCACCTCTTTATTACGACCAGGAGTGCTGTTATGTTATATTTATTAAATATATATATATATATATATATATATATATATATATATATATATATATATATATATATATATATAAGTTATATTGATTAAATACTGTCTATTTTATCAGTTTAGCTTCGTTCATACACATTTATGTCATAAGCAGTTTTTAGCACAAAGGTATAGCACAGTCAATCAGAACTGAAGACATTAAATGCCTCATTAAATATGTCTTAAATAATAATAATAATTTTCTTAATTTTAAGCAATATAAAGAAGTTACAATTTGGTCAGGTGAATATTGATTATACCACACAAACATAATAAAAGACCTCAGGGGAGAAATATGAGAGAAAATCAGGTTCAGGTCTTGATCACTGAGGGAAACAAAAATATATGGTTTCTCAATCAGAGAACAGATTTAGCAATAAGGCAGAAGATTATCATCCGTGTTTGAAAAATAGCACTTCAAATATTAGAAGTGAATTGAAACTGTCTGAAACCTTCAGGCCCACCTTCAAAGATTGAATTTCTGTTTAAATTCTTTGCTGGTGTGGACATCTAGTGGACACAGCATGAAATAACCACAACGTGTTTAATATTGATCAGAAAAGACTACACTTGTCATAATGTAAATATTAAGATAAAAAATAATACAGAAAATGTTTAAGCCTCATGCCAACCACCAACAAATGATGCAAATATTAAAATATAAAATGATTCTAATCACAGAAACAGTGACCTGAGACTGAATTTTTTTTGTTAAGGTGTGGCATTTTTGTTTTGAGTTTTCATAGTCACCCTTCCTCTGTGTAAAGCAAAGTCTAGATTGAGGCAGCTTCTTTGTTTGTTTACATAAGAGGGTTCGGGCTCAATCTAGAGCACTGGGAAATTCCTTCAAGCGAAAGCCATGACCTTGCTCTAAGTTTCATAAACAGACATGTTGTAGTCATTTTTCTTCTCAGAGGTTCACTGAACTGTATGTGATTAAGGATGTGGTATGCAGCACATTTTTCAGAAATTGTCTTATCAGCTTGCTTGTAACTTCTATTTGCCATACATACAGCCTTACACTTCCCAGGCCTCAAACAACCTCAAGAGCCCTGTCAGAGAATCCGTTATTGATAGTGGAAAAAATTCTCTACAGAGAAAAGAAAAACAAGGAGAGGCTGTTTTTGTGGATGTGATCAAAGCAGATCCTCCATTGCCCTTCCTACGCTCACTCTGAGACCAGACTCATATCATGCACACATGCGCTTTAGAGCAACTCTGCTTAGATTATCTGATAGTTAATGTGACATTGTATACGTTTGATTTCCTTCTTCCATTATACATGAATGCTGTTACAAGCAGTGTTCAGAACAAGAGCTGAATCTAATCTGTTCTGTTCTTGTCCATAATCTTAACTCCAACCCCAGATAAGCCTCATATACATCATATCAATTTATTTCACCTGGGGATAAAAGCAAATAAAATGTTCTGGCCTACACTGCACAGATGGCCAGACGTTAATGCAGGATGTTTTCAGATGTGTCCCCTTTTATTTGCCTTCTTTTAACTAAACAGCTCTGAGGTTTGATTTATTATGTATGGTGATGTCAGCTCCTCCAATTCCATAAAGAGCATGTTTTACCAGCACACATACTCTGAGGGTGTGTATTCTATCTGAGAAAAAGCCTAGCCTTCAACTTCAGGGTAAATTAGACACTTTCAGGGTTAAGGTTTTTAAAGTAATTTCAGCAAATCCAGGCTCATGATCGGTATATAATCTCATACATATAATGTTGCATATAATTTATTATCAAAAGAGGACACGTTTGGATGATTGGATTGGAGTGATGAGCTGAATGCTTAGCTGAACCTAAGTGTGCTTTTAGGTCCTTTACACCTTTATTTGCTACACAAAACACGGGAATTTCTTTTTTAATTTATCCGAGAAATTACATTTACGTTTCAGCATAGCTGCTCGAGATGAGGGTGGGTACATGAGCTTTGCCTGACGTAAACAAGGACTACTGACGTGCAGACTGACCAATTAAATGTTTACAAAGAAGGTTATCGACCAATAACGGTAGCGCTACAGTCAGACCGTCCAATCAGAATATTTTAGGCTACTTTACCACGCCCCCTTCTCACTAAAGCGAACCAATCGGAGTAGAGGAGGGCGGAACTAGTTTGTGAAGGAAACGCTTCTCGAAGTTCTATGTAAGCTCTAGAAAAACAAAATGCCGGACGTTTGTGTAATTCCGGCCGGACATTTTTTAAGTCTAAAAAAGAGGACATGTCCGGGTAAAAGAGGACGTCTGTTCACCCTATTATTATCATACTCAGTAGTATAGAAAAGTGGATGCAAATATCTGTCTGTGGAAGACTGTTTAAGAGCATTAAGAGAAAACATTCTGTCCTATTAAGGTGATCCTGTGTTACTATGAAGGATGACAAGGAGCCAAGGAAAATGAACAGATATCACAAAAAAAATATAAATAAATAAACCTGGCAGTACCTTATGACACTTTCTAACTGCTCTCTCCATTTTAAGTCCTTAAACCACAGCCTTAAACTCCTGGTATCATTCTAAAGACTTTATTATTCTGTTACAACTGATGAGTATTCCATAACTAGTCAGAATAACAGAGTGGTGGGATTTAATTACATTCGTACTACGATTACTACAAGAATTATTTTGGAAGACGTAGTTTTGCATTACTTTTACATTTTCATTTAAAACGTTTTTGTCTGTTGACTTGTCTCCCATAGTGAGTTGCCTTCTCACAGTAGAAAAATGGACAGAAACTTTTTGATTTTTGAACTTTCAGATTTGAAGAAGAGTGTAACATTAGTTTCTATAAAGATTCCTCAAAATTAAAGAAATGTATATATTATTTATCAGATGGTTATATTTTGGTGGCCCTGAAGTAACAGTTCCTCTCTTAATTATGATTTTAACTTTAATTGTGCTGATTATTTTTGTTTTTCAGTTGGTGGTGTCTATATATTGCACAGTGTTGTATGGGTTGTAGTATAATGAGGAATGGAACGGTTTAGCAGTTCAAAGCGTACACTCTTCTGTCTATTTTCATGCCTCCCTCTCTCTCTCTCTCTCTCTCTCTCTCCACATTCCGACATTTTTTATACCACCGCTAATTACTTGGCATGTATTTTACAACTAATGGTTAACTTACATAAGAGTAAGAACCTGAAGTTTCCCAGGATTGATCTCAACTCTCTTTTTCTCATTTGTTTCCTCTCTCTTTCTCATTCTTCCTTTCTTTTTTATATTAATATATTTTATTTTATTTTATTTCATTTTTTTTGTTTTCTTCAATTCGGTCCTATTCCATTTGTGCCTGTAATACTTTTCTTTTGCCTTTGTTCTGTTTTTGTTTTCCATTCATCCCTCCCTCTTGGCTGTATCTTTGCCCCTCCCTCTGTCCTCGTCCCTTCTTGCACTCGTTCTTCAGCTTCGGATGGCAGGCTGGTTAAGGGAGCGCAGAAAGGAGATGTGTCACGCAGACTGACAGAGGTTCTAAAAAGAAGAGAGAGAGAGAGAAAGAGGGAGAGAGAGAGAGAGAGAGAGAGAGCGAGAGTGAGAGAGATCTTTCCTGGCTAACACCAACACTCACTCTGTGAAATAGTTATTATTTTGGTTGCTTCCAAAACTAGAGGTAAGTGAATTCTTTTGGACATTATATGCAGCTTTCCGACAGCCCTTAACCAGCATGTACTGGAGTATGGGTTAGGATGGAAGAGCATGAGTCTGATGCATGAGTGAGACTATTATTCTCTATTTGAAGCTGTGCCTTGTGGAACTTTTAACAGTGATGCAACAGGATGAAAAATTTTCCCAGATGGCACACTGAACTTTATCCTGGTGTGTGATTAAAAACATCCCCAGCAAATGAATGAATCCCAGCCTGATTAGAATATTTTCACATACCACTATCACTCTTCTGATCGGATGAAAACACTAATATATAATAATATATAATATATAATAACATACATCAAACAAGCTCAGCTGTGGTGTATTATAAAAAAATAACAACTAGCATGTTAATAATGTGGTAGTTCAGTGATGCGCCCCATGTTTGGGGACAAGTGATTGGCACAGCCACCGGCCAGAGCTGAATCTAGGACAAGAATTCTTTAAGCATGCCATCACAAAGCCCAGTTCAAACTACTCCATTTTTGGAATCAGTTCATGCACTGGAAAAAAGTGATAGACCAAGAGGAAGCATGTCAGTCACCAGTGATTCTCCAGCTCTTAGAGGGCTCATTAATCTCACATACTGAATATGCAGCATCTATGGCTGTCTTATATTGTTACTGCTCAAATAGAAACTATTTAATCATAAATAATTTAATACAACAAAAATACATCTCAGTAAGTAGTTTTAAAAAGAGCTGCTGCATTGGCTGCTCTTCAGCTGCACTTTGCAGGGTCACGTGATTTTCTCAGTATTGTTTATATGGGTCAGACCTGTGGCTGACCACAGCAATGTGCCACGTGGATTTCAAAGGCACCACACTCACTCTCAGCTTTGATGAAAGGCTCAGGATCAGACTTAGCGCTGCCCTCTCCTTCCACCCGGGGATATCATAAATCACAGTCCTGTATCACTAAGAAAATTAACTATGAAATCTCTGGGTTAAAATTAATCAACTCTTCTTATCTCTGCTAGTGCCAGATTCTCATGCAGCTTTAATTAGTCCCTCACACACAGCATCAGGTGGGGTGCTTTTGTTCTAGCTGTTTAGAGAGTATTGCAGCTCTGTACCCATTAGGTAATTTCCCTCTACAGCTATATGGAGTGCCCTGCTGGTAAAATAGGAATTGTTGTAGGATTGTTAACACAAAAATAATATGACACTCTCACTGTTGGAGCAAAACCCTGTGTTTTGATATATTTTTTCTTTTTTGATTAATTTGAATTTGAATTTTTGGACATAATCCGAACATTTTTAAGTACTACGATGAACTAAATGTCTGCTACTGTTAAATCATGGGCTGGAAACTTTCCCTGGTACCTTCCCTACACAGCACACAGACTTGTTGGTACAGGTATGTTACTGAATACTCAGTCTGCAAACTGACTGGATTGTTGTGGTTTTTACTCCCTGTGTGTTCGCAGCTGAGTGAGGAGAGCATTTGAGGTGGAAAGGGTAAGAGTTAACCAAGTCAAACAATGAAGCCAGTGCAGGTGCATTATTTCCACAGAGGAAAAAAACGAAAGGCCTTCTACCTTTCACTCTTAAACTGCTAGAAAGCAGCTGTTTTTAAGCACTGGCTCTTTCCAATAGAATCACAGGATAAATGCACACTCAGAATCATTCATATCAGTGAAGGTAGGACTGAAAAAGATGGAGGCCCTTTCGAGAACCGGTTCCGGTCCTTTTGTCATCAGGTAATTCGAGGTACACAGGTCAGTACATCCCACATTCAAGATCTCTGTACCTCATCACTCACTAAAGCATGGTAGCCTGAATATACTGGATGTGTGGTGAGTGCAGAGCTCTTGGCTGGGCAGATAGTGAAGAGTGAGTGGGAAACACAGGGCAGGTGGGCACTGGCATGCAGCAGTTGATGACGGAAGAGAGCTGCTATCAGATCAAAACAGTTCATATCCCGTGTCTGCGGGTTCTCACAGACCAAAACAGGCATATAAAGTGCAGATGAATGCTTAAACAGTGCACATCCAAAGCCTTAAAGGGTGGGTATTCATTGCGCTTGAAAGTAGGTCACTGGTTCTTTCAGTATAGTTACAAATGGACAATGACTTAATCTTTGGGAATGCTCACACATGGGAGAATCATGCAAGAAGATAGATTACACATGTAACCAGTTACATAATGTGCTCAATTTACTAACATTTTTTAATTTTTTAAAGCATTTTTGTTTTGTTCCAAGCTTATTTCACTGTGTTTTTTAATACCATGCTCCTCATGAGTGATCCATTAATACCAGGGGGGTCTTGCAGTTTGCTATCAGTAAAGTTGTCATTATCTTCACTGAAACTGGCTTCATTTCAGGCCTGCAGGGCATCAGCGGAGACATTCAGCATCCAGACATGGGTTTGTGTCACAGTGAGGCAGTGATCAGTTTTGTACATGAGTTTGTTAATTTACCTTTCTTAAACGGGCTATGGAAGCAGTTCCTATGTTTCTGACCCACTATAGAAGCTAATGCCTGCACTTTAAGCCTAGAGTAAAGAGCCAATACAACAAAACTGAGTAACTGTGATTTAATAATTATTTACAGATATGTTGTAGCTGATTTCTCACCAATCACAGGGAAATCAGAGAAGAGAGTATTGAGTTAGGATGAATAAAGACTTTTGGATGGAGCCAGAGGCTGCAGGAGTTTAGAAAGTCATTAACTGGTACCTTTGAAGGCAATTCACATGAGACATGACTCCTAACCCAAGTCCCAAAAACCATCAGAAAGATGTGGCTAACTTTTATACAGGTGCTGTCTACTCTTTAGACTTTAAAGCTTTCCTTTCTTCACGGTGTAAATCTAAAGTCAGGAATTCTAAACCTACCGCAGCTCTGCCTTAGAGGAGAGACAAGTTGATTCATGCCACTATACCATTGTATAGTGCCTGGTGAGAACAAAGCAGATTGCTAAACAGCGATTAAGTTCCATTGTGATGAAATCAACAACACTTATAATAACACAATTGGATATTTTGGAAGGAGAGATTTTAAGGCACCCATTTAAAAGTGTTGGGCCCTTTGTTCATTAACATTTCAGTAGCCTTTTCTGGCCTTCATGATAAAGACAGAGCTGGATAATCCTTTTTTTTCCACACTTTTGTTTCTTTCTGTTGTGGGCTCATCTCTTAGAATCAACACTCTAAAAACTGTTGGTGGTGTCAGATGATCTGAGGAGAAGCAGTGGGATGCTGATGATTTGGAGCTTGGTGTTCCCTGGAGATGGGGAAAGCAATAACACTCTGGGCTTATGTAATGCATTTACAGTCAGCTCAGAGCAGATGTTGATAGAGCCGAGGAAAGTGTTTTGGCTGGGATGAAGGCACCACTAAGCCACTGCAGCAGGAGTAAACAAGACCTTCAGACCTTGACATCCGCAGGAAGCAGGGAACTAATGCTATCAGATTTGAATAAGCATGAAAGGCAGGGGACAAACAAACAAGGGGTATCACAGGAACAAGACTCCCAAAGATTCATAAATTACCATTCCACACTCACGTGGGAACTCTGCGTGTTAGCTGTGAGATTAAAGATGCAGACCTTCACCGCACGTCTGCCTGACCACAGATGAGGAGCTGGTGAAGGTCAGAAGTGAGCACATCAAAAGATTAGTGAGGGATTAGAGCTCCCTCAAAGCAGCAGCCCCCAAAAACCTTTGAACCTCTACAGGTTTTTTTTTTATCCTTCTGCAACTTTCAGAACACCATATACAGTAGTTTATTTCAGACACAACGAGAGGCAGTAAAGTGTGAACTGATTACTGCAGTGAATTCACCAGTCACATGTTTGTGGAAAAGTGAAGAATGCGATTGATCTATGTTCACAAATACTGTAAGGTTTATGACTTTTGTGGCCAGTAAGCTCTATGTTGTTTCAGCTGGAGGTGGTGTTTTTTTTATTAGTGTCAGTGAACATATCTGAATATAGCCATACTGAGGAATATTATACTACACACAGTGAGCTTATGTCTTATGGGAACTTTTCTTTTGTTCCAATAGACCAGGGGTGTCAAACTAGATCCACGGAGGGCCGTGTGGGTGCAGGTTTTCTTTCCAACCACGCAAAAGCCCCACACTACTGAAAGTCAAGATCTACTGATTAGATCCAATGATTAAAAACAGGTGGAATGAGTGAGTGTGTGAGTGAATCTGTGACTTTGTGTGTTGCCCTGTGAAGGACTGGCGCCCCCTCCAGGGTGTATTCCTGCCTTGCGCCCAATGATTCCAGGTAGGCTCTGGACGCACTGCGACCCTGAACTGGATAAGGGTTACAGATAATGAATGAATGAATAAAGGCAAGGATTTAAAATAACACCTAAATACCACCAAACATAAATCATCTGAAAGGCACAAGATCTTGTATTATGGCACCCATATTCCACATTAAAAGGATACTACCAAACTTTGCATTTGTGAATAGTTTAAGTAAAAAATGGTAGTCCTATATATATAGTAATGCAAAGTAGTACATTAATGCTACTCTTCTACTAGCCTCCTTGACCTACTGTCAAAAAAGTCAAAGTATGTCATTTGCTTAGTCTCTAAATGGAGACCTGCCCTCGTCAGCACTTGTCTGCACAGCTGGAGACAGTTACAGCTGTGTCCTGTTTGGAGTATTTTTCCACTTTTTCCAGTCTCCATTATTGCTGTGTGTTTCTGTATATAGAACATTATGTAAAGTGTCCCACATTACTTGCTTTGTGCATTGACTGGTCACCTCTGGAAGAGTATTAGTGTTTCTTATTGAGATATTAGGTTGCTCTGAAACCCAATGCCGGTTGGAGAGGATGCATTTCGGTGAGCCAGTGTGTGAGGGCCTTTGTCAGTGTAAACATTCAATTACTTAAGTGATCTGACTGTAGCTCTTCTGCTTTAAAAATGAATGGATTATTGAAAGCAATAAAATGTTCCATGTGTATGAACATCCTAATCAAGTCAGACAGATTCCCTGTGGGCTCAAAAGTGGCCAATTGTGTACATAAAAAATGTGTCCCGAGATAAATTGTTATTGGTTTCTTTCAAATTCTTGTCCCAATGCTTTCTTTTCAGATTAGACTTTGAAAAGCCTAAAGAGCAGAGCTAACACTTGCGTGGTGGATCTCAGTGTAATTTACTGCTGCGTATCCGAATAAAAACGTGGCCCAGCACAGGACTTTGTTCAGTGCCACATTCACTCGTGCAATTTCTTCAAACAAAGTGCTTCAAACAGTCTCCACTTCATGGGGACTGGGTTGCCTTTTTCTGCAAACAATTTCTCGAGTGCACAAATCTGCTTTGAAATGGCACATCAGGAAAGATCAAATGTGGGGAATTGACCTGAGGTTAATTGCCGCTATGCAAACAATTACTCAAGTGGAGAGGTAGCAGGGAGTGGAATCTCGATTAGGCCTGAGATGAAGCGGATAAAGAGGTGCAATCATGTAATTGTCGGGGCTGGTCAATCAATCAGCCCAAAACTTCTGACAGTGCTTTTTCCTCAAGGTCAAAAAGCCTTTCTGAAATGTCCACATGAGCCTTTTATTTCATTTCAGAAGAGGATATGGCTCTGAATTGATATTTGCCTGTTTACATAAGAAGAGGAAGATGGTAACAGAAGCAGACTGCTGTAATACTTAAGACACAGAATTAGGCGTTACTTTTCAAGAGAACACATTTTCCCTTATCATCTGTAGTTCTTCAAGGGGAGGACACCTGGCACAAAAGTCCTTCCAGCTTTGGAATATTTCAACACATGCTTAGACTGCTCCTTTTCATACTACATTAATTTTGTATGCACAAATGTAATTGGGGAGGAACCATGAACAGTCTAAGCGAAAGGCTACACCTTGACTCGGTCTGACATGGTAATGAACACCTCGTGACCAAGAAAACACACTGCACGAGGCCTACCACTGTCTCATGTGACTATAAGGAGCCCATGTTTAAAGTAATCAGTTGTGCTAAACACAGCCTTAGCTTTGCTGTTATTTCTACTTCATTCATTTGGTTTAATTAAAAAGTGCCTGGTCTAAAAAACATTACTTTAGCCCCGCAATGCTGGTTGCAAAACATGCTTATTTTTGCTACAGTTTATTTGGAAAAAGAACAGATAATAATAGAAACTGAATGTGTCCCAAAAGCTCATCCAAAGCCACTTTAACCAGACCCAGGAAGGTCTTTGACACTCTCTGAAATAGTTGGATGACCCTGAACCAAAATTACAACTTCTGGTATTTAGATGAAAATCTGTTGTATATAAACAACAATCCTCACTTTGCTTCTAAAATAATCTAGCTGAACATATTTGCTCAAAATGCAATTGCAAAGTTTACAACAGAGTGACTGACCCATGGGCTTCTGTCCTAGATGACGCAGGTGTGTGGTGGGCATGGTTCTCTGCTGCTGGTCGTGCATGTAGGAATGCTGGTGCTGGTGTGTGCAAAGTGGGTGGAGTCATACAGGACGCCTTACCCAGAGACTGACCAGGACAGACATGACCCCAGAGATTATCGTCAAGATACAGACTACAATAGAGACAGGTACTGTCTATTTATACATAATATGTTCTTAATTCTGTTTTATTTTTCTCAATAATTTGAGTTTACTGCAGCTGGTTATTAAAGAAATTACTGAAATAAGTCAACTTTTTCATGATATTCTAATTTTATGGCTAGCACCTGTGTATATATATATATATATATATATATATATATATATATATATATATAATGATACACTAAGCTATACTATAATAACACTTGTTCTATATGATTACTGCATGCTAATGAAGCTCCTGACGTATTATATGATGATTCATTTTATTCTACTGCAGTGAAAGAAGAAGAACAGAGTGCAGGAGGTGTTGTGATCCAATTGAGGAGTCCGCCCTGTATGGCAGCACTTACCCACAATACCAGGTGGTTCCTCAGATAAACATCACCATCCTCAAAGGTACAAGTTTATACCTAACAATAACACCTAGTTTAACTCTGCAGAGCAAGGCTGCCATATCATAAACACAGAATTGACTTTTTCTGTCCATTAACTTAACAGCTGGTGTAGGACACTGCTTATAGAAATACGCTCATTCATTTAAACATAGACTTTAGGCTTGGGTAGATGCACCACAATGGTCTAACCACAAAGAGCAGGGGTCAATTAGTGAGCCAGTGGCTGTCTTTGTAGGACCCTCAAAGTGAAAATGGACACTTCACTGTCCAAAAATATTTGGCAGAGCCAAACAGATTTTTAACATTTTGTAAAGGCCATTGGAACAGTCAGTAGCCATCCTGAGAACTTTAGTATGTCCTGAATTTATTTTCATTGCAGAAAATATTTTCACAACTCAACTACAAAAGTTCTAATAGAAAAAGCAGTGTTTTTTACTCTACTACTGAGAGACTAATCTAATCTAATGAAAAATCGAATTTTAACTCAAATATATTGGTAGTGAAAGCATTGGGGACAAGAAGAGGAGGACAACGATGCACTTTTAGACTAAAATTTCTTAGAATGGTGCATGCGGATGGTGGATTGATGGTGGACAGCATAAAGTCTTGCTTGATGAAGCACATTTAGGATAAGCAGTCCATCCATCCATCCATTATCTGTAAGCTCTTATCCAGTTCAGGGTCACGGTGGGTCCAGAGCCTACCTGGAATCATTGGGCGCAAGGCGGGAATACACCCTGGAGGGGGCGCCAGTCCTTCACATGGCAACCCACACACATTCACTCACACACTCACACCTACGGACACTTTTGAGTCGCCAATCCACCTACCAGCGTGTGTTTTAGGACTGTGAGAGGAAACCGGAGCTCCTGGAGGACACCCACGCAGACACGGGGAGAACACAGGATAAGCAGTAAACTGTGTAATTTTGATTTGTCACTGAACTATCTCTTTATTTTTCCATGCAGGAGAAAAAGGAGAGGTGGGCCAGCGAGGGCCCTATGGAAAAGTAGGCAAGCTTGGTCAAACGGGCCCCAGAGGACCCACAGGCTTGAAAGGTTCTAAGGGCAGCATAGGAACCCCAGGAGAGGCCTGTAAGTCATACTATGCAGCGTTCTCTGTGGGCCGCAAGAAGGCCCTACATAGTAATGACTACTACCAGACCCTGGTGTTTGACACTGAACTGGTCAACCTGTATGGCCACTTCAACATGTTCACGGGGAAGTTTTTCTGCTACGTGCCAGGGATTTATTTCTTCAGCTTGAACGTGCACACATGGAACCAGAAAGAGACATACCTGCATGTGATGAAGAATGAGCAAGAGGTGGCCATCCTGTATGCCCAGCCTAGTGACCGCTCCATCATGCAGAGCCAGAGCCTGATGCTGGAGCTGGAGAGAGACGAAGAGGTGTGGGTGCGGCTCTTTAAAGGCGAGAGGGAGAATGCTGTCTTCAGTGATGACTTTGACACTTACATCACTTTCAGTGGCCACCTCATCAAAGCCAAGAATGAAGGCTAGTGAACCTCTGTAAAACATATTCAAGTATATTTACATTGAGCAACTGAAGTTAAGATCTTGTTGCACACTTTTTGTATCATTTATACTGGAACTATTATAAGTACTTTCTTGATCTATGTAATGCTATTATCCACCAACTGAATGAAAGGAAGAGACATGAGAAGAATATAAAAGGTTCTGGGAGTCAGACCAAACAATATGGCTTAATAATGAAATGCTTGTGAAAAAGACTGATCTTATGGTGCTGTTAACTAATGAGTGACATTATGTGACAAACTCATTTTTGTTTAAAAAATGAAAGCTGAGCATTTTAGACATTTTCCTTTATGGAAAAGATATAAATACAGCAACACAAACACTACAGAATTCATAACAGGGTTGAATTACATACATACAGAGAATAATTAATGTAACTTACACTGAGGTGGAAAAATTAAACTCAAACTCCACTTACTCAAATTTAAATCATAACCTTCACTTCTTTTATTCAGGAATGAAATGTTACATAAAGAAGTAGAAAAACTATTGTTTTGAAGAACACAGAGAAAAAGGAGTAACAACAATGAAAGACCTGACTGTCCTCATGAGATAAAAGCACTTAAAGCTATCATTTTTGAGAAATAGGGAACAATCAAGCTCTATACATTTTTATCACAAACAAATCCACAGGGGTTCCTATTTCCCTTAATGAAAATGAAACAAAAACAATGAGTCTAAAGGATATTTAGCTACCAGTAAGTTTTACTGAGGACAGAATGAAATTTGACAGCTTCTACTTTTTTGTTTTCTACAAAAGTTTCCTTAGAAAACTAAAAAGTAAATGCAGATACACTAAACATTGAAAATGTATGTTATGTTTCAACATTGAGGTCCCTTTGTATATTGCACTTAGTGGCTGTTGTGACATTTTTGAAACTTTTTTGAAAGTTATCTTACATTTACATTTTCAGACCCTGTGTACAGATACACAGCACTGTACAAAAAGGTACGAAAATGAAAAGGTAGCTTCAAAACTGTGCTCAGCAGGAAATCTTGAAAGACACTTGACAGAAAATCAAATCAAGCTTTTATATAAAGAACAATTCACCAGATGCAAGCACACTATGAGGCTTGACTGCTGATTTTGCTGCATCGTCTTGCATTAGCTCATTGAATATTCTATAGTGAAGTTCTAACAAGACAAAAGGTGCTCTTTGTTTCATGACAATACGGTTTGATGGTGCTGTTGAACATTTGAAATATGCACATATTCATAAAAACATTAATATCTATTAGTATATTTTTGTATTCTCAGAATTAATATTTTGTTTACAGTGTATGTTTTTGAGGAATTTTTATTATAAACTATGCAAACACAAATTTGAATAATAATGTAAAAACTATACAGTCATGTCAGTGCTTTTATCAGTGTGAACTGGTTAAAAAGAATTATTGTTAAAGGCTAAGCATCACTTAATGGACCTCCATGAATATTTCACATTAATTTAGTTACTGACATATATAAGTATGAATTAAAATGAAAATAGCAGCTTAATTTGCTTTAAAACTGACAATTTTATTAAATTGACGGAAAAACCCGAGCTCGCTACGGAGCTCAACCGTGAACGCAACCATGACGTCACTGGTGGACAACAGCTGAACAACGCCGCGGTAAAACACCGTTATGACTGACTGTTATGACAGTATCTAGCTAAATAACCAACATTATTCATAGCCTAGCAATAAGCTAAACTCAAATTCAGAGGTACCGTTATTCTTGTAAATGTGATCAAAGTCGAACTCGAATTCATCCGACACTATAAACCTCCGTAATGCAGCTACGTAGCCGAGTATAATCTGAGCCACCGAGTTTAGCAAGTCAAGCTAACGTTAACTAACACCAACTAAAACAGGCGAAGTGAGTGTCCTTACCCTGTTTACCTCCATGTTACAGAGGCTCTTGAAACCTTTCGTTGGTTTCCTTACATGCCCATATTGTTGGAAAAGCGCCAGTGAAATGAGCTACAGATAACGGAGTGAGCGGATGGTCCTTTCCAAAAGGCCCGTTTAAAGTTGACATATTTAGTCAATTTTTCTGGATATTTTGGGATCTTTGGGCCATTTGTGCACAGATGTCCCACTGTACATTGAATGATTGCAGCCAAAAACAACACACCTTTTCGTCATTTTGCATTAAATTAAGTGCAGCTTCCAGAGTTGTTGTCCACCATCTACGTCACAGACAAGACACAAGTTAGGAACTCAATTTCCACTGTATTTATTTGTTTGACACTTTAATGTAGCTGGTGCTTAGCCTTTAAAGAGTTTGATGATATTGTTCCTGAGTGCACTGTGGTCTTCCATCCATGGCACTCAACAGGTATTACTAGCTGTCTCATGAGAAAGCACTTTTCTTGTTGACAGCTGTAAATGTTCCCACTCCCCCCACCCCATCAATATTATAGGGAAGTGTGTCTGTGTTACAGGTCAGTGTTGTTGTTTTTGGTCAAAAATACAGATGTAAGATGTACAAATTATGATGATACAAACATATCCAATAAAAAAGCCAAATGATATATATATATATATATTTATATAAGCAGCGTAATGTGTTTTAAAATTATTATCAATCACAGTGTGTGCATGTGGGTGTGTCGTTTTTCCTCTGGCCTGGTTGGACTCAAACTGTACTTGACCCAAAGGAATTTTCTGGGCTGAGAATTGTGTGACACTGTGGTGCAAACACTTCCCGCCCAATCCCTTCAGAGCTTCAACACACATTAAATTCCCCCAAATTATGGACATCTCATCCAATATTTCATAATTTCTATTAAATCAATGGTGTTAATAGGGTGTTCGTCAAATTGTTGCAACAGCAGTTTCTTATACTCAGGTATGCATTACACTAGATGTTGATCTAAACATTTCTCTGAGGATTTGATGGCATTCAACCACCACAACATTAGTTCAGAGAATGATGTTGAAGGATTTATACAGGATAAAAAAAAATACAATAAAACACCCCTAAAAATTAATGGAACACCATTAGTCCAGAGGATGCAGGTTTACTGCTTTGCAGTTCAATGCTGGGGTGATTTATATTCCTCTAACCCATGCTTGACATACAGCATGGTGGCCTTAGGCTGACATACAGATATATACAGATTCAACTTTATGTGTTTGTATTGAACACTGGTGTCCTCAATGAATGCATCTTAATTAGCTGAATTCATTAATTTTAAAAGGTACAAACTTTAAGACGTACCTCACAACACAGTTTGAGCCTTATTTAAAAGACAGAACTTCACCTTTGACTTTAGGTGCTGTGTGCACACTTCAGTAGCTTTACTCCTATTTTAATCAGTGATATCTCGATAACAGTTATTAATGCTCTTTGTCAGCTTATGTGACACGATCACTTTGAGATTTATGACTTTCATTAAGACTGGTATTATGATACGCTTTCACTGCTGAGCTTGTAATGTGATGAATTTGAGAGAATGTGGATAAACAGTGCACGGAGGCAGTCAAGATGTTCATGCTGTGTCTAAAAATAATGGTGTACATTCTGCAGCTCTGTGTGTTTAAACCCAGAATAACTTAACTTTAATAGCTAGGGAATGATTTAAGTTGTTTTAACACTCATCAATTTTTTAAAATATAATGTATGATGTAGAAATACTTCATACAACAGGCAGAAAGACTTTGTCACCCCCTTGTGGTAACTAAACTACTGGCAACTATTGTTTGCTAAAGCAACAAGCAGGCCAGGCAAAGACAGTTTAAAGGAATAATACATAAAATAGGTGGTCCCATTTAGTGGGAGCTGACACTATCAGTAGTGATAATCAGTGATAATCAGTGACCTGAAAAGGCCCTTAGGTGTTGATGCTTTAAGTCCCTCCTCTATCCCTGGAGTTTCAATCAGCCTCACCAGGCATGTGCACCCCCCCCCAAACATCCCCTCAAACACACATCCACACCATCCATTGTCATTGTCACGACTTCTAGGTTTAAACTGACTACAGCAGTCTTTTTGAAACTCAAGAAATACTGAAGGCAGTCCTACAGGTAGAAAGTAAATAAAGTCACTGAGTGTGAAGTGAATAAAGGCTTAACTTAAACCCAGCGAGCAATAACTTTCCCTGTACACCATATATCTGCCTCATGACAGGCAACAAATTTAGTCCTACTGCTCAGTGAAGATGACATGACCAAGTTAAACTGAATATATACAGAAATATAAACTGAAAATATTCAAATATTTAATCATCGGCCAGGGTTTCTTAAACTTTTCATATTGCTACACTTTAAAAACGATATATATATATATATATATATATATATATATATATACATATATATATTCATTTATTATCTGTAAGCGCTTATCCAGTTCAGGGTCATGGTGGGTCCAGAGCCTACCTGGAATCATTGGGCGTAAGGCAGGAATACACCCTGGAGGGGGCGCCAGTCCTTCACAGGGCAACACAGACACACACACACACACACACACACACACAACTACAGACACTTACGTGTGTTTTTGGACCGTGGGAGGAAACCGGAGTACCCGGAGGAAACCAACGTGGACACAGGGAGAACACACCAACACCAACCCAGAGCGGGACTCGAACCCACAACTTCCAGGCCCCTGTAGCTGTGTGACACTACCTTCTGCGCCACTGTGCCGCCTATATATATATATATATATATATATATATATATATATATATACAGAGTTTTCATACATATGTTAACATTATTTTCTGTGTTTAACAAGGTAAATCTTGAAACGTGCTGGGACTACCAGGATAATACCCATGTTCTACAACAAAGCATACTGCCACGACATATGCTGTATGTTTATGGTGAGAAAATGTGTTATAATGAAATAATTATATATATTTATATAGTATTAATGTGCGTTTTTGTGAAATGGAATACAGTTTATAAAAGGGAACTCTGATTTAATTTATCTTTTTGCACTGTAGTTCATGTGAGATAAGTCACATGACTACTTTTTCCCTGTGGATGCTACAACTGCAAAGGAGAAAATTCAGAAATCATTCAATTTTTCACTACAATAAATTAATTATTGTCGTACTGAAAGACCAGTTTTCTCACTGTAAGTACATGGTCATAGATAGTTATACATAAATTTATTACAGGAACACAGTGAACATATACATTCAGGATGATATGTATGCTATTGGTCACATGACATTGCTTGAGATCCTTCTGGAACCTGCATGAAAAGAGTGTCCAATTAAATTTTTTTTGACACAGTGTTCATCATCAACATCATTTGCAGTCAACCTAAATTAAACATTGTATTTTTCAGAAACTTGCTTAAGCTTGTTTAAGATTAAGATCACGTGACCTGAGATAACTTTGCTATTACAGTAGTAAACGTTACCTGTCATGGCCAGGTCAGGATTTAAATGATTGTTAAACAAAGACTTGTGTGTTAGTTGGTCAAGTTGCAGGTAGATTATGTAAAGACATTTGATGCCTGGCAGTGGTTTCAGTGTCCAGTCCATTAAGAGCAGGTGCTGATGTGTGCTTCTCTCCTGATGAGCCTTTATCTGGATGATAATGGGCCATCAGATGGTATAAAGGGGCCCAAAAGCATGTTTGCTCCACAAGCAAGCTTTTTCTGCAGACTCAACAACACAGATCCACTTTCCAGTGCTTTTAGCTTCCTTTTAGGTGTCTTCCGAGAGCGCTTTTCGTTTAAGCCAGTTAAGCTAATGCTAACTCTGCGCATCTGTGCTACTGATCCTCTTTGACAGAGAGAGATAGAGAGAGAGAGAGAGAGCGAGAGAGAGAGAGAGAGAGAGAGAGAGAGAGAGAGAGAGAGAGAGAGAGAGAGAGAGAGAGATGAATCAGATGCTGGGTGGTGATAGCAGTGGAAGTTACTGCTTGGCCAGCTCTATGGTGAGCAAATTTATGTTTGGCTTCTGGTCTTGGCTCTCCTACAGCCTCTCAAATTAGATTTTCAGTGCAAGCCCTGGAGCACTGCCACTTAGCCACTAGCAAGAATGAGCTGCAAATGTTACATAGGGAATGAAGAAAAAAAAAGAGAAAGAGACGACAAGACATCTTTTTCTCTGATTCTTTATCCTGTCCCTTTGATGAAGTTACCTAATTTGATTTTAAAACCTTTTACTAGCTAGCCAAGATCCAATGCGGTATAAATAAGGCATGAAGCTATATTAGCAGCTCTAAAAAAAAAAAGGAAAAAAAAAAAGAAAAAGAAAAAAAGAAAAAAGATCAACAGAAGGTCTTAAGAAAGCCCAGAGCCAAGCAAAATGCACAGTTGAGGGAAATGGCCGGAAACATTGATGGTTCTGCTGAACAGAGCACATACAGGATTAAATCGATCAGTCAGAAATAATTTCCTTTCATTTAGTCTCCGTTTTCACTGTGTGTGCATGGTCAGATAGCCTGCATTTTATTATTTTTCATTTTTATTAATTTCATTACTTTCACCATGTACCTTCTAAGTGTATCTTTGCTGATTTTAAGTTTCATATTATTTTTGTGCTGATGCATATAAAGACATACAAATATGTCCGTGCAAACACTGTCAGCTGTACCGTACTAAACGCTTTGTAATAATAGTAGGTAGAGACCTGTGGCTGGGTGACAGTATTGTTCAGAAGAGGCTGTATGCCATGTGAGGAAAACAGAATCTACACCACAGCTATCCCAGTGTTAAGTTAATTACAATATATGCAAACAGTAGAAATGCATTTTTTTCACACAAAACACAGTACAGTCTCCATATGATTTTTTAAAAATATTAGATTTAATATTAATTTAAAATGGTTTCAAATGTAAAATGTAAATGTTCATTTATTTTTCCTTGTATAACGTGCAACAAGGGTGGCACGGTGGTGCAGCAGGTAGTGTTGCAGTCACACAGCTCCAGGGACCTGGAGGTTGTGGGTTCAATTCCCGCTCTGAGTGACTGTCTGTGAGGAGTTGGTGTGCTCTCCCTGTGTCAGCGTGGGTTTCCTCCGGGTGCTCTGGTTTCCTCCCACAGTCCAAAAACACATGTTGGCGAATCAAAAGTGTCCGTGAGTGTATGTGTAAGTGAATGTGTGAGTGTGTGTGTTGCCCTGTGAAGGACTGGAGCCCCCTCCAGGGTGTATTCCTGCCTTGTGCCCAATGATTCCAGGTAGGCTCTGGACACACCGCGACCCTGAACTTGATAAGTGCTTACATATAATGAATGAACGTGCAACAAAATGTATTTTTTTTCTGCATTTAACCCATCTGTGGCAGTACATACACACACACAGACAACAGGGCCAGTGAAAACACACCCAGTGCAGCGGGCAGCGATTCCTGGCACCCATGGTTCAATTGGGGGTTCAGTGCCTTGCTCTAGGGCACCTCAGGCGTGAACTGAGGCAGGGGGACAGAGATGTTCCTTCACTCCCACCCCCGAATGGCTGGTTTATTGCTCCCTGTAAAACAACTCCTCCATTTCCATAAAGAATGGAATATTCCATGCAATGAATATTATTTAGTTTATTTGTGTTGCAGTTGCAGGTGACAGAATGTTTCCTGTGACTTTCAAGCATCCTTCTTAGAGAGCTTCATGTTGTTGACCCTTTAAGCTACTACAGAGGAGTCTACAGCTCAGTCCCAAATGATTCCCTAAGCCCTGTGGCTCTCCTCAAAATGCACACTTTAATGACATCAACAATGTGCAGACCTATAGGTAGCAAGAGCTTGGGGGGCTTAGTTTATATGAATAAAATTGAGTCAAAGGTGGTTTTGCAGGCTCTGTAAGAGTATTGTTATTCTTGTTTTTAGAAATAATTTGGTTATTTACAGAGGTTTGTTTTATCATTTGAATATTTATAGTGGCTCATTTCAGAAGGCAGCATAATGTAGCTCACTGACAAGTTAACTTATTAAACAAATTCATTCATTTATTTGTTCATCTTCCATAACTGCTTCATTCTGATCAGGGTTGTGGTGGGCAGTAGCCCATTGAGTGCAAGGCAGTAACATACTGGAGAGGACACCAGTCCCTTGCAGGGCATCATAAACTCACACCACTCACTCACACACTCACAGTTGTGGACAGTTTCCCACAGCCAGTCCTGGACTTTGGGAGGATTAGGGATAGGGTTTATTATGACTCCTGGAGGAGAGAATACACCTAATACACCTGAGATCAACCATAGGACGCAGAGACCCTGGAGTTATGTTGCAGTGATTAAACAAACGCGTCCGTACCCAAATCTTTACCCATGTTTATCAGGGGGCTGTAAACAAAGCTCCTCATTCTGACGGGTCCATAATTGTATCTCAAAGAATCTTAGGTAAGAGGCCCTTTTGATGCTTCGTTTTTGATTTCCTCATCAAAGGCCACACTGAAGGTACAATGACAATGCTAGTGATCGTCAGAAGAAATGAAAAACTCAGTTCCTCATGGATTTCTGGACTGTGGGTGAGCCATTTAGATCAGGGCACAAGGAAGACAGTGCTGCTGAAGATCTGTCCTACTTCAGCTGCATTCAAGCCTTTGGAATGCAGAACCACCTTTCTAAACTACACTGGATACGTATTCCGTAGGTGTTCAACTCTTTGCAAGGCCAAGAAATATAGAGTTTTTCTTCCATACTCAGTCTTTTTAACATGATCAGTGAATTTCGGTGAGATGAACGTGGGAGCACCAGCTGTCATGCAAGTAGGAACATAACTGAAGAAGAAAGAGAATTGCAAATCATGTCAGATCAAACTTGGTTTGGTACAGGTTGTAAGAGTCCAAACCATTTTATGTTACTCATTTTCTGTTGGTTTTTCTTGATGCGTTTCTATGTCCTTTACATAACATTTTCCAGTTGCTCTAATCATGTAATCAAAACAGGTTTGAAATGAATGGACATCTACAAGGACTTAAAGATCTTCGCGATCAGCTCTTTGCTCTCGGAGGCCTGCACAATGTCAGTCCAAGGTTTTCAGTTTGTATTTTTTGTCTTTATTTGTTCCCTAGACTGCACTTGCTCAGTGTGTTATTGAGCTGGCTGACTTATCTCCAGTCATCTGAGATCATCTGACCTTCTCCTGCTTGAAGCTTCCTGCCGTTTCACGCACTCACCCGCTCTCCTCTGCTCTTCTCCACCTGACACAGGGCTGTGTTTTTCTGCTTTTCACTTGCCCTCCTGCCACTGAGCTCGGCAGGCCACGATGCCTCTGGGTGACCCCTCTGCCTCTCTGCTTCATTGCCAGTCTCGCTCTGTGAAGCTCTCGGTCTCTCTGAGGCTTTTCTGCTGCCATTGAGAGTGGAGGGGAAGAAAAAGAGAGGAAAATAGAAAGAGGAGCGGGAGCTAAAAGCTCAGTGAGAAAAGCCAGCAAAACGGTCCAGCTGTAACCTATTTCCATCACTCTCCACCCATATAACAGCCATTACCCCTCCCCAGGCCCACCAGAAGATGAGCTAAGCACTTTTCAGAGGAGAGAGGACAATTTGTGCTCGCTGGAGTGGCTCACCTGTCGACAGCTAGTCCTTGAAGTCCTTCGCTGGTGTGCTGGCATCTGTTTTCAGGGGCTGCCGAGTGCTATCAATTCCCTACTCGCTCAGCCTGGGCTTGTGTGAAGGGACTGGAACTGCTTTAGGAAGCCTTTCTCCAGTCACTCTGCAGACACAGAGCTGCACTCCAACAGCTCACCATCTCACCCTTGTGAGACTTTCAGTGAACTCCTCAAGAGAAAGAAAAAAGATTCTTATTTTATTTATTTATTATATATTTTTTAAACCTGTCTTGGTGGTCTTCAGTTTTCACAGCTGCTGAATTTGCACTAATGCAGCATATGCTTAAATGCCACTTGCCTCTGAGCTATGAACCAAAAATATACTATACCTTGAGTTCATGTCACTGCTGCCTTATCAGAAGCCTGTGCCTCCATTTTGCATATACTGTTATTTAAATAAACAAATAAATAAATAAATACAATCATTTGAGATTGTCTCCATTTGCATTGAGTGAGCAGTTGAAAATGAACAAACCTATTCCAAAATTTCTTGGAACACTATTCTGTCACATTAAGGTAAATTAAAGTTAAGCATCACTAATCTGGCCGTATAAAATCTATAAATCATTTCTGAAATACATTCATTCATTACCTGTAACCGCTTATCCAGTTCAGGGTCGCTGTGGGTCCAGAGCCTACCTAGAATCACCCTGGAGGGGGCGCCAGTCCTTCACAGGGCAACACAGAAACACACATTCACTCACACCTACGGACACTTTTTGAGTCGCCAGTCCACCTACCAACGTGTGTTTTTGGACTGTGGGATGAAACCGGAGCACCCGGAGGAAACCCATGCAGACACAGGGAGAACACACCAACTCCTCACAGACCCCCTCCAGGCCCCTGGAGCTGTGTGACTGCAACACTACCTGCTACACCACCCCTACTGAAATACAAGGTTTTGTTAAACATTACTACAGTCAGAAGACGTAATACAGACTGTGGTTTCACTTTATGCTCTAAACCAGGGCTGAGCAATTCTAATTCTAAAGGTCCACTACAGAGCAGTTTAACATTTCCTGTCTTTAACATGCCTGATTCAGACAGTCAGAGGCAGATCATTATCTGATTCACTGAATCAAGTATATTACAGCTCTAAATGGAGCTGGGGCTATCTATAGTGGCAGTTTTATAAAACTGACAGTGGCTCAGGGTGTGGGTTTCTCTTTAAGGCTGCATTGCTTGAGAATGTCCACTTGATGGCAGGCTTGGCTGCCTGTCCACTTATCTGTCCACACTTGCTCAGGATTTCTAGAAGCGTTTTGCCCCACCGTGGCTTCAAAAGTATGCAGCATTATGTTCCTGGAGATCTTCGTATTGATACGGTAATCTTGGTGGGATTTCTGACAGAGAGAACAGAGTAATGCCATGTTGTTTAGTGTCAGAGCGCTCAGGATGATGGGCATCAACAGAATGTATCAAACTTTCAGAATTTCAGAACTCTGGGAAGAAGGCGCAAAGAACCAGACGAACATCTGGTTTTCACTCAGCACTACCACAGATAAACTGCTGAAAAAGTCTCAAGGGGCCTTATTTATACGCCATCAAGGAAAGAGCAGCAAGATGCCACAATTATTAATTATATCTCTTCCAGAATGTTCTCACAGGAGTGAGACTAAATAGGCTGAGATTCAGTAGAGTATAATATGTGTAGGATATATCCGCAGAAACTCATCTTCTCCAGTCTACGTTCCCTCACCTCCAAATCCCTGCCCTGTAAACTGGCCTTACACTATTAAATACAGAAATACAGGTGGGAATCCAGGCTGAGACAAGTGTGGCTGCTGTGTCTAAATGCGCTAAATTGCTGGTTTAATCTGGTTAAAGTTCACTCTCCTGCAGCGGCAGAGAAGCGCAGGTCCTCAGGTTGGGCTCGAAGCCCCAGGGGGAGTCTGCCAGTATAGAACCACTGTAACAGCACACCATGCATATTCTATGTTGGACGGCCACAAGCAATATCAATTTTTAATTTGACGCACACTTTGAATATGTCGAGGCATATTTATTAGCATATGCCAATATATAATAAATAATCTACCCCTGAAGCCTGCTGGCAACATGAATTTTTCATGAAAAATGTACCTAAATGTACTGCTGCATTTTAAAGCAAAACAAAACAAAAATTCATGTGGGTTTAATTTTTATGATGCTTTATTATACATTAAATGTTGAACTATGCTTGGCCCGTGTCAGGGATGAAGGAAGGGATGAGTGTGTTACATGAACACGGGCCCCAGTGGACCCCCACGGTTTCTGCTCTCTCCACATCTCATCTAACGACATGCAATCAAAATCCTTCATTTCTGCTGCCTACTTCTTGCATGTATAATGGTCAAAGTCTGCAATATATGTTTGCAATTGCACAGCACACAGTAAAATGGCCTGTGTGGAATTAACCCCTGCAGAATTAAGGCCAATGACATTTCATTTGTACCAAATCCAATATGTAGGATTAATTCTCACTCTAAATGACTTAATATGCCGCTGATTTTTATTAGTATTCTTTTTTTACACACAGACTGAATCTGCTTCTTGAAAACCTCCAAAAAAGCTGCATGAAGGCACCCGATTTGTTGAAGTTAAGGCTGAAGACTGCATTCTGTCAGCAAGCACAAAAGGGTTTCAATTCGTGTCATCAGTTCTGTTTGCAATGGCTTCATCTGTTGTGAGGTTTCTTGACGTTTTTAAGCAGGCCTATCTTAGAGCAATGTGCTCCTCAGTGGCAAAGCATAGCTTCTCTCTCTGTCTCTCTCTCTCTCTCTCTCTCTCTCTCTCTCTCTCTCACACACACACACACACACACACACACACACATACTCCTTCAATCACACAGAACACTCCAAAACTCTCTCGGCATCATCTTTATTTCCATTGAACAGACCTTGGAAAGCTACCGCAGTGAGGTGTTAAGAGCAGGAGAGAAAGACAGAAAAAAAAAATCAGGACACAGGAGAAAAGGAAGGCAAAGAGAAGCGAGGGGAAGAGAGAGTGGGGAAAGTAAGGGGGTGAGAAAGTCAAAAAGAGCAAGTCTGCAAAACTGGAGAGTGAGAGAGTATTACAGAAAAAGGAAAATAGAGAGAGAAGGTGGCGTTTGTGTGTGTGTGTGTGTTTGGGGGGGGGGGGGGGGTGCAGAGAGAGATTGAGTGAGAGTGACAGTGACAGTGAGATACTCTGGCTCCTCTAAAGCTGAAGGGATATTTGCTGCTTGAGTGACTGAGCTCTTTGGTGACCTTTGACCCCTCTTACAGCTAAGCTCTAACAGCAGGTCTGCTAACACGACTCTTGGCTGCCCCTGGGGCCTGAGAGAATGACACCCTGCCTTCCCTTCTCTGGCACGGCACAATTAAACATTAAGAGCCACTCCAGGGAGGGCTCTTCTGAAAGGAGCAAAGCGTGAATGATTAAAAGTTTCTCAGTGTTCGACATAATTGTATTTGGCAAAGGGAGTTGTCATGGAAGAACTCCTCGGGCTCCCTCAATCAGATTTTAACGTTCCACCAGCCTGTCGTTTAAGTCAACAAATATTTACATTAAAAAACCATTAGAGGTCCCCTTCTCTCTTGACGAGGGATCTCCGAGGTGCGTTCGGCCAATTTTTCCACTTGCATGATTCCCTTTTAATTGCGGCCGATTAGAGCCTTGGGACGCAGGGGAGAGTGGGGCAACGGCCCTGTGACTGTAGCACTATAAAAACCTTTATTGGCCATTCTTGCTCCATGGTCACAGTCATGCGACGGGGGAATAGCTAGTACACAACAGGGAAGTGTTAAAGGAGGCCTCACTTTTTTTTTAATGAACGTTTTATGGGTGTTCAAACAGCAGAATAGGCGCTTTTAATGGGTCGCCCAACCAGATGCAAGCACTTTGTTCTGTCCCTCCAGCCTTGCCTTCCTCACATCACTTCATTAATTGGTCCACTAAAGCCTCTCTACGCGTTACTTCTGTCTTCTCGCTGCGTTTGGCCTGGAGAGTGCCGTCCTCATCTTAAATCGGGAAAGACTCCACTTTCTCTCTCCCCCTTCATGCTGCGGCAGATGCTACTGTTCTGCCTTAATGGTGAAGGCTTCCAACTTAATTAACACTAAATAATTAAGCGAATAAACACGTGGAGTGAGCTCCCACACTTACCACTCCGTTTCTGCTCAGTGCCGCTGCCCACCGCCAACACTTTCCACCAGCAAATTCACCACTCTATCACTATTCATTTCCACCTGCAACAGACATCACATTAATAACAGCCCAGAATAAGCGGCTGAACCTGCTGAGAGCGGAACTCCTAACAGCTTAAATCTGAGCACCTGAGGAGAGCCATTTTAGTGAGCGCTGCTTCATTACGAAGACCCTCTCTGAATGAAACACAGCTCTAGCACTTTATTATCTCTCTGTTTGCTACATTCAGTTGATTCATTTCTGCTACATGACGTTCTGAGCAAAATGAAAGAATGTCATATAAAAAAAATAAAAAAAAACCCCCACAAAATTTGCATTTGTCTTTGTACATTGTATAACGAAATGTGTCTTCAACATTTAAAGGGACCGTCTCTACATTCTAGGTTTGAAGTTGAACTTGTTTGTACGTTTATTTTCTCCCTTTTTAAATGACCACAGAAATTGACGTTTGGAGACATTTCCACGTTCACTGATGTGAAACAGCTAAATAAGTCAATATTACCCACCTATGGAGCAGGAAGAGAGAAATATTCTCATTTTGGTTCATACTTTTCAACATTTGGAGTTGTCTAAATAAGCTGCCATGAACAGAGAGAGATAGAAGTCCTGGCGTACAGGACAGAGACAGTTTCACACTTGCTTTAGAAGTGAAAAACCTGCAGCTGTTCCTATTCATCCTTCCATTGTGAGGACTTTGAGTTTGAAAAAGCTTTTCAATGTTCTCTCCGTTGTCTAAAAAAACTCCAGATTCCTCTGCCATTAACAGAGAGAGAGAGAACAGAGAGAAAGCATAGCATACAGGACAGAGACTGTTTTTTTTATTCATTTATTTTTTAACTGCTTACAGACACTCGGGATTTGTAAACGCATTCAAGAAGGCAAACAGACTGGAGAGGAGAAGATGGTGAGGAAACATCTTATAAATTTTATAAAAAGTGTTTTGTGTTTACAATTGTGTATCCTGAACACACACATGCGCACACACACACACACACACACACACACATACACACACACACACACACACACACACACACACACACACACACAATTAATTAGGCTACAGATGTCCAAACAGAGCTGGAGACATCCCTAAATGGGTGTTGACCCCAAAACTTTCAGTCTGCTAAATAGCACTAAAGACTTTCATGTTCGCTAGACATTTAGAGAAAACCAAATTTTACACTTGCTTCAGACCTGAAAAACCCTGCAGCTGTGTCTATACATCCTTCCATTGAGAGCACTGTGGGTCTGAAAATATATATGTAGTGAACAAGAATTTGTTAGTGAGTAAAGGACCTTTGTAAATAAAACAAAGAGTCTGAACATGACTGGATTTCATTGATTAATTGATTGTGAAAAGCAGAAAACAAACCAAACATCTAGCTGTAAATCAGAGAAATATCCTGGGAGATTTAAAATAAACTGAGAGTAATTCCACTAAAAATAAATCAAAGATAGAATTATAATAGAAGAATATATTAAATGCTTCATGTTTATATTCTTGATGCTAAAAAATTAATTTGTACGGAATGGTCATACTCAATTTGACTGAAAATTATGGATAGAAAAAAAATCTGTTTTTTTATATAACATTATTATTATTAGACATTATTATTATTATTAGACATTGCTTTTTGACAAGACGCCATTTGGAACATTTGATCAACATATGTGAAATTCATTCACTAAAATGTACAAGCAATGTTTCCAGAAGGTTGGGGCTTTTAGTAAAAAAAATCTGCAATTTGTTTGTCTTCGTTAACGTATTTTTAACCGACAAAAGCATATTTCCCATGTTTTCACTGACCAACTTGATTGTATTTTGTAAATATAAATATAAATAGATTTTGATGACTTCAACACACTGTGAGGAGTTGGTGTGTTCTCCCTGTGTCTGCGTGGGTTTCCTCCAGGTGCTCCGGTTTCCTCCCACAGTCCAAAAACACACGTTGGTAGGTGGATTGGTGACTCAAAAGTGTCCGTAGGTGTGAATGTGTGTGTGTGTCTGTGTTGCCCTGTGAAGGACTGGCGCCCCCTCCAAGGTGTGTTCCCGCCTTGCGCCCAATGATTCCAGGTAGGCTCTGGACCCACCGTGACCCTGAATTGGATAAGCGCTTACAGATAATGGATGGATGGATGGACGGACTTCAACACAATTAAAAAGAGAGAAAAGATTATAGAATATTCAAGTTACACTTTTCTGAAAAATTCCACTATTAGCAAGTAATTATTTAAGGAGCACCCACCAAAGGCTCAGTCTTTCCAGCAAAAATGCATTGTGGCTCATCACTTTCTGCCAAACTTTGTGAAAGGATTGTCACCATCTACCATACAAAATATTTCCGAAAAGATTCAGGAAATCCAGTGAAATCTCGGTTCATGTAAATGTCAGTCGCCACAGCTGAATGTTCTTGAACTTTGAGCCCTCAGACAGCACTGCATGAGAAATTGTAATGTAGGGGTGATAAATATAGCCTTATTGCCTTAGAAGTAATTTGGAAAGCTTTGTCACTTAACATTGTCAACTGCTTTTAAAAAACACAACATGAAACTCTGTTGCAACTCGTGAAAACATCATTCATTTATTTTGAATGCAGACATACTTTCAGTCTGCAAATCAAACATAATCTCTATGTGTGTCCGTATATGTGTGTTTTATGGCTTCCTGTTGTAACACAGGAAGGTATAGCCTCAGAAAAGTGCTCCCAAAATCTCCTGCATATTTTCTCCCATCAGGGGTGCATGTGAAACAATAAAAGCTTATTTGGAGGAAATGAATACATTTGCTAGTTGTGGAGGCCCCTAATGGTGTAAATATAAATGAGCTCATGTCACAGAGGAGTGAAGGGACTGGAGCATGATGCTCGGCGTCTGCTTCTGCATCCCTTCTTCTTTATCACTGTGCTGTGTAGGGCCTGGAAAAACACGCTGAAACACACTTCATCATCCCTCCTCTTCCTCCGCTCATCATTTCACCAAAATAAATAAAGAAAATCCAGGAAGGAGGGATGAGGCTGTTTCATATGTGGAGCAGACATGCGGATGATTATGTGCTAATGTTCCTCGTCCTTGCGCTTTTGTTTTTTTTTTTCTTCTTCTTTTTTCCTCAGCTCTTCTCCAGCAGGATGAATAATGAGTGGGGCTGGCTGGAACAGCGGAGGGAAAGTGGTCCAGAAGGAGCTGCAGTAATTCAGAAAGTCCCTTATCAAAACAAGCTGATGTGCGCTGAGACGTGTTGAGGCTGCGCTCTGGTTCTGCCCCTCCCCCCACCCCTGCACGGCCCTCCAGCCCTGTAGCCCTGCTAATTAATGGAGCTACATATCCATTTGCCGTCAAACAACAAATGTATATCAGAGCTGTGCAGCTGCAACTGCTTTCCAGACAAACACCTACGATACCTGAGCAAACACAACCTCGCATATGTACACATACAAACACGTTCATATTTATACCTACTGTAGACCTATTATTCTGATCCATTGGTTAGCGATGAAAAAAAATGTCAGTGTATCACTGATTTAAAACAAACATCTATTTTCAGAGGTAAAAGATGCACACCGATTCTGGCAGATTCCAATACTCTACAGAAAATGTAGGGGGCCTAGAATGGTCATTTCATTTGTACTTGTCATTCAGGCTCAAGGCATTGTCCCAAACCTCTCCCTCCTCATTAACATTCCATTAAGGAGTACCACAACATATAAAGTCACACTCTCAGTTGTGGAGGGCACAACTAATGAAAGGTAAATGAAGCAACACATCGGTGTTTAAGCTGTAACTTGAAAATTACTTACATTTAAGTGTTCTTTTAAATCTATAGTCATTTATAACAGGTCATAGATTACATCTGTATTAGAACCTCAGTAATCTGTAGACTTTATTTTGGTAACTATTAAAATCATACATTATCTGTAACCCTTATCCAGTTCAGGGTCACGGTGGGTCCAGAGCCTACCTGGAATTATTGGGTGCGAGGTGGGAATACACCCCAGAGGGGGCACCAGTCCTTCACAGGGCAACACAGACACACTCACACATTCACTCACACCTAGGGACACTTTTGAGTCGCCAATCCACCTACCAACGTGTGTTTTTGAACTGTGAGAGGACACCGGAGCACATGGAGGAAACCCACGCAGACACAGGGAGAACACACCAACTCCTCACAGACAGTCACCCGGAGCGGGAATCGAACCCACAACCTCTAGGTCCCTGGAGCTGTGTGACTGTGACACTCCCTGCTGCGCCACCGTGCCGCCCTAACCCCGGTAAATGTTACTCGTTTGTTGCTCGCTGTACATAAATCTTAGTACTAGAAGGAACTGCTCAATAATATATGTATTTATTGATTCTTATAGAGAAGTTACACTGTAAGTACCTATAAAGTACACTCTAAGATAAAGCAGGTTACACTGTATGTACGTGGAACAGACACTAAAATGCGAGCAGAGTAGTAGAACCTTTCTCAACCTTTACCCTGTGAACATGCTAATTGACCTAAAATAGGATATAGCAGGTAGTGTCACAGTCACACAGCTCCAGGGACCTGGAGGTTGTGGGTTCGATTCCCGCTCCGGGTGACTGTCTGTGAGGAGTTGGTGTGTTCTCCCTGTGTCTGCGTGGGTTTCCTCCAGGTGCTCCGGTTTCCTCCCACAGTCCAGAAGGATAAGCAGTTACAGATACTGAATGAATGAAAAAAAGGATGGTTAAATATGTGTGGCCTGGTATTAAAAACAGTTCGTCCTTCTCTTTGCTCTGTGATAAGAGGTGTAGTTTCAATAGTGAGAGTATATGCTGTATATCTAATACGTAAAGGCTGGGTTTATATTGTTGTGTGGGAAATCACTCCATAGTTATGAATATACCATTTTAACGTGGTTACATTGGGCCCCTGCAAAGGCCTTTTCTCTCTGTCTCTCTGTATTTACATGTGCCATGAGTGTGTGTTTCATCTGAGGTGTGTGTGTGTTCTTGTGTGTGAGTAAAGAAGGCCCAGTGAGTATTAGTTGTGAGGAGTTGTTCTATTTAAGGCAGTCCATCTATCTCAGTCACATTCAATACAGCTTCAGCTGACTTACAGAATGCCTGTTTAAAATGGAATGGAAGCATGCAATTGTACAATAATGCCAGGGCTTGTTTGTTACACTAGTGTTGGCTCCTCTTTATGTTCTCTCTCTCTCTCTCTCTCTCTCTCTCTCTCTCTCTCTCTCTCTCTCTCTCTCTTTCTCTCTCTCTCTCTCTCTCTCTCTCTCATATACTATTCTTTGCTTTCCTCTGTTCGATTTTCCTAGGCTCTGAGGTCCTCTGAGGCTTTTTTTTCTTCTTCTGTTCCTTACAGCTGTTTAAGGAGATCATATAAATCGATGCAGGGGAGAGAGCAGAGACACTAATTATGGGAGAATATTGTAACTATGGTGACGAGCAGCCCGGAGATACCTTCGGCCCTCCGTCTTGTTTTATTACGTGAGTTCATCACGAACACGTGTCAAGTTTATGTGTTGAATGAACACTGGCCCGGGGGCTGGGAGGCTCTGAGAACTGGAGTGGAGCAGTTAGGGCCAGAGGACTTTGTGAAGATAGGAAGATCATGTTAATCCATCAACTACAACGTACCCCCCTGACTTCTCAATATACTGTGAGTATAAGCAGCGCTATACACACAAAAGCCCAGTTCTAAACGAATAACAAGTACAAACTCAGGCTTGTGTCTGTTATGTGCAGTGGTGTGATCATATGTAGAGCAGCAGTTAAAGATTATTTCTGCTATTGATTAATATATTGACTCGTAATTGATAGCCTGACATTCACTAGTTCTGCTCAGCATGGTTTCTCTCAATGTGCTTTTGTTACTGAGAGGAACCTGGGTACATCCCCTTTCTCTCATTACACCAAATATTCACTGCAGAACATTAGAGGGCACGCTTGTGTGAGTCCAGTGAACAGAGGGAGGGGGTTAATGGAGGAAAATGGCTGAAAACAAATGTCTCCATGCATTCACGAGGGAAACTTTTCATTTTGGAAAGCAGTAAGATTTATAGATTAGAAAATATAATTATTTTATTACAATGTTACTATTTTTCTGAAGCAAACAGGTCTGGTTTGGGCTGCAGGACATTGTCATCACTGCTTCTGAGTGACAAGCTGTTTGCATTCGCCGACCCATAAAAATGGTGAGCTTCCTCCTTCTGCTGAGGAGTAGCAAGGGCATCCCAAATTTTATCCTTATATTTATACCCTTTCCTAGGCTAAGGCCATCTAACAATGATTAATAATAGGTGATAAAATGTCAGTAAAAACGGAATGAAGGTTTTTAAATATATATATTTTAATACTGTTCAACAGATTTTGTGTCATAAAAACTAAAATGAAAGATAGAATTTGCTTCACTCAAAAAAAAAAAAGGCAAAAACATAAGCTACTCTTCATTTCGGAAAAGTGAAAGTATAGAAAGTTTCAAGTAGTTTTCAAGTAGTTTGAAACAGAGAGAGAATATCAACCAGGCGGTTGGCTGCTGCTTCACCAACTGCAGAGACAACAGAGAATGACAGAGTGATGTTGACTGCAAAAGTTCACAAAAATCAAATAGGTTTAAATAAAATATGGATGTTGCTTCACTTCTGGCTGCTCCCAGGAGTGTTCGCCACAGTGGATCACCCGGCAACCTGGCTGACGATCTGCACACATTATTTGGCACAATTCTTACACTGGATGCCTGCTCTGATGCAACCCTACCGTTCCATCCAGGCTTCCGACTGGCACCGGGAGTACACAAGTGCAACCCCACAGGGAGAACCAAATGAGACTGTCCACGGACAATGTGACCAAGACGTGACTGTAACCCACGCCCCCATGGCCCTTAAACCGTGCAGCAATGACACTACCTGTTGCACCACCACATGATCTTTGGGGTTTAAAAAAAAGTGTATGTTCACCATGTCTTAGCAAATGCAATATAGCTTTAAAAAGTGTCATGAAATATTATATCCACCATTATAACAGCACTGCGTTACTGTTACTCATGTCAGGACAGAAGCCACAATACTTTAATATGTGATCGCCGACAAGGGTCCTCAGGAGAATATTTTACGGAAACAGTGCTCTGTTATATAACTGAGGAAAATGCATAATAATAACACAAGATAACATTATCTCTCCAAATCTTAGGTGTATTGTTATGTCAATATCATGCACCAGGTCATAGGAACGTATTACTAGTCCTCAATGACACCTCGACCCCACCGCACTGATATTAAAATAGACTAACGTAAATTGAGTGGTAAAAGTCTGAAAGGTAATGAGAGTAAAAATAAAATGAATACTGTAATCCTTTTCCCTGTTCTCTATTGCCCCCCTCTCTCTCCTCCAGTGAGCTGAGAGCTGGCAGTAGATCAGCGCTGTTGTGGTGGTGTGTTTGCGGTGGGATTGGGAGACCTGTAGGCAGAGCACACACTGGGGAGCCTTGGTGTTTGTGCTTATGTCTGGAGCATGTGTGTGTGTGTGTGTGTGTGTGTGTGTGTGAGAGAGAGAGAGAGTCTTGATGGTAGATTAGTGAGGTCTAAGACGAAAATGTAGAGAGCAAAACTGACCCGTGTTTAATGAGAACAACAAACAAAGGAGCTGGCACTTGGCACAAGGAGTGTGTGTGTGGATGGATAAATGTGTGTGTGGCACTGAATGATCATTTTGTTTACTTAACGAGCAAATCCTCTCTCCAACATGTCCACAGTAAATATTTACCCTCATCTGAGGCTGTAATCTTATCCATGTGGCTGAATACAGTGCTTTCCCCTTCATTCTCTGCAGATTCTCCCATCTCATTTACTCTGCCTTGTTTTCTCTTAGTGCCACTTTGCCACAGCCTCACAACTAATTGAAGCTGTCACAGCTTAGACCCAGTAAACGCTTTGGCATCTAAGCACACAGGTTTCTGTAGGAATACATGACAGAAACACACTCTCCCAAACAACCTACAGCTACAAATATATAATTACTGTAAATATTATTTTATAGATGTGCCCTCATTCTGCAAAACTCCACAGAATTTTTGAATACACACTTTTTTATTTTTCAGCCAGCATTAAGGACCCCCTTGCTAGTTTACCTGGTAATGCACATTTGAGATGTTCAGCCACACAGATTTTACATGAACAAAACATTAAAACCCCTACCCCTTCTCATTAGCGGATTTGGCACAGTTACTAAAAGTTACTACTGGACCAATCACATCAATTAACTAATAGTTGCATTGAATCAATCAGATTTCTGCTCTTGTAGAGCTGCTCCAGTAAGCTGAGAGCAGGGCTAATGGAAACACAGAAGCAACAACAGCTCAGCTGTGATGTGTTAGACCACACCAGCTCACAGAATGGGACAGCAGACAGCAGTTCAAGAGCGTGTACCATATAAAAACTGTCCTTAGCTGCAAGACATACTATTGAGTTCCAAAGTGCCTCAGGAAGCAATAACAGCACAGAGACAATTCACAGAGAGCTTCAGTTTCTGTGGCTAACACAGAGACCAAACAGTGACACATAAGCCTTATGTCGAGCGTTGGCTAGCGTGGTATTGAAGACCCTGGCATTAGACCCTGAAGAAGTGGAAACTTCAGGATTCTCCTGAGTGATGCATCCTACTTTACTATTGGGTAGACTGACTGACAAATCTGGGCTGAGTGGATCCAGGAGAACTCTACCTGTCAGAATGCATACTGTCAACTGTAAAGTTTGGTGGAGGAGCTATAATGGTGTGGGTTCACTTTTTTATTTTATGGCTGGGATTTAGCTCAATTGAAAGGGGAGTTCTTTAGAATGATAACCTTCCAAATTTATGGCAAGTGTTGGAAGAATCATCCTGTTTCTTCAAGGCAATGCAAATATGCCCAAAGCAAAATCCGTATAGAAACGATCTGATGAGTTTAATTCATGTGGACGAGAACGCTTGTATAGAACCTGAACCCTTTGAGATGAACTAGAATACAGACTGCAAGCCAGGGTTTATCAGCACACATCAGAGTCCAACATTTCTAAGGCCCTTGTGGGTGAAAGGAAGCGAACTGCTGAAGGCATGTTCCAAAATCATTCATCCACTGAAGAACTATACGTAGCACTGATGCAGAGCAACCGAAAAGGCACACTTTATAACCTTAAATCTACACGTTGGTTGATGCTGAGTAAAGAACAGGAGTCATCAAAGCCTAGAAATAGACTCTAAAAATTGCATGTAATTGTCAGAAGGTCATTGCTAGTCTTTAGTGACTGTCCAGGAGTTTCTGAAAGTCACTACTCTGTTCCCTAACCTTTGGTCAGGACACAGTTAGAGCGGTGATAGCTACTCTGGCCTGGAAGTATGTGAAGCTGCTGAAATAGGTGAAGCTCAGTGTGTCAGCTGCCTCTCATTATAACCCCAGCCTATGACAGACACCACATAACCGCCTCAAAAGAGAGCCCTTTAGAAGCGCAGATTTATTTTGTGGAATGAATTACCAAGTATAATTAAAGCCTTAATCTCCTTTTTCCCCTCAACAAAACAATTTTGTATGAACCCAGAGAAGCAATCCAAAATTAATTTACCGCACCAGTGATTAGTATTAATTCTTTGCCAGCTAGTTCACTCTTCCCTTCTCTCTCTCTCCCTCTTTCTCTTGTGCAGGGTGTAGATGAAAGGATAGGTCCTGTTGTAACATATGATATGATCACGTGTAATTAGCATAAGCCCAGTGGTGTACAGGGGGCTGGCAGGCATGTACTCGTAATAGCCTTCATCTAGGGAATGGCAGCTTTGTGTCAGCAGGGGCTAGATCATGCTATGAGTCTGAAACTCTTGTCACACACAAGCCAAATCTTCTCTTTTCTGGCCAAGAAGGGCTCCTTGTCACAGTACAGGGTAAGAGGAGACAGCGGGGTGCAGATGAAGTGACATGAAACTCCACATGGAAGTGTTCCAAGTTATGGCAGGAGGGATGAACAGATGCCAAGTGTTCCAGGGGTTGACTACACTGGTCTCTAGGCATCACTCTTAACTATATAGGTGCCAAAAAAGGCTACTTTGAGTCGGTGCCAAAGAAGTCACACTTTTGATTCCCTAAAGAACCATCTGCTTTCAGTGGGTGGTTCCTTAAAAAACAATACAGTAAGAGATTAGGGTTACAGGTGCAACCCAAAAACTTCAGAACTGGTTTTACTCTTCTTCAATTAATACACTGAATGAAAGACTAGTTTTTTATTGTTCAATTGCTGGTTCATTTTCTTGTTGCCATATAAAGTCACTTTGCAAACATTTCTTTACAGTGCATTTTTAAGAACCGCCAGGTTTTTCAAAGGTTCTAAGACCATTCTAAGCTTTTCCTGGAACTGTGGCCCAAGCCAAAATCCTTATATGAACCTATTTTTCAAAATGATTTTCAAAGACAGACTTGTATGTATGAACAGCTTTGTGCACCTGTGTCCATAATTGACCATAGAGGGATCAGAGAGGCTTATTGCACCAAAGTGGCCAACAGGGAGAGGATGAGCTTGTCGGCCTAATTAGAGCTAAAAACAAAATGGCATTCAAGAAAAAAAGAGAAGAGAAAGAACGAAAGAGCAGCTCCGACTCTCACCTGGCCTTTCCTTTCTTATGTACTCTCATGAAACCAACTATTTTTCAGCTGCTTCCTCAGGTGACCTCTAGCAGAGATGTAAAGCCTTGTTTGAGTGGAGCAGGCTCTTCATAGTGTGCGTAACAAGGGGATGACAAAGTACAGAAAGGTGGGATCGATGGGAAGAGTGAAGCCCTGTTTGTTAGAGCAGGTGTGCGCACGTCTTTGTGTTGTTTTGGAGGACAGAAGGGAGGGATCGATGGTGCGTTTGCTTTGTGTAGGTAAATGATCGTCGTGGAGACGGACAGGTACACTCCATCTTGTGGCCCTCAGGGGACTGAAGACAAATTGGCCTAAAACCCTCATCATCCCTTTCACTCCCAATTCTGAGCCTTAACACTGCCACTGACTACAGGCAGCCGCCGAACAGAGCTTCAACCCAGAACAGCTTTATTTATTGAGAAGAATTCCGTCATGTTCCTCTCCAAGGTCATGACCGGTCAAATGCGCTCCAAGGGTAAATTTGGGAACCTTAAATTAATAAACACTTGCTTCGTTTGATCACACAATTGGTGAAAATACAGAGGCTCCTCAAGTTCCCAAAGACACAGGAAACAGATCTCAGTTTGTGGAAGAAAGAAATATTTATTAATAATCATATTAATCATGATGATAGTAATCATAAGATAATGATATAATAAATATTACTGGTTGTCTGAAGCACATTGGAAGCATACAGAAAGAGAACAACTCAAATGCAAAGTTAGAGAGACCCAGAACAGCTGAAGTTTAGTCTTTTCAGTTTTCAATAACAATTTCAGTTTTTTTTGTTTTGTTTTTTGTTTTTTTTTTAACTTGTACTTATTTGGAACAACTGCAAAATATATATGAAGAAAATAAAACTTAAAATATTAGAAATAGCTTTGTTCTTACGTTGAGCCAGTGTAACACATGAAGGACATTTTTTTTTATTCCTTTTCTCTTTTGTAGTATAATACGTTTTGTATTGAGCTGATAGAGGAAGGAGCTTTTATACATTTGTAGTAGAAAAGAAAGGGGCTGGAAGCATACAGACACTGGATGGATGAATGGATGGATGGATGGTTACTCTTTCACTGAGACGGCCTACTCACACCCCATTCAAACCTTTGTGCTTAGGGGGATTGGTGAAGATGCGCGGGGCTGTTGGGTGATGGAGCGGGTGTGACTGATGGCTGGACTGGGGTTGGGTCAGCTTTAGTAAAGGCTGGACTGCTTGGGTCAGTTGGGGTTTAGAAAGGTAGAGTTGACGACTTGGCTGAAGGGACTTCGGTGGATAGAGTCAGCTGCATAAGTGCTCGTGGGCCTGGTCGAGCGAGCAGACAGGAAGACGAAAGTTTGGCCGAGGGGACAAAGTTGTGGGCACAAGCACTTGTTTGAGGTCAAGCTTAGGGGAGGGGACAATGAACAGACTACACTTTGCATTGGCTCTTGGCTTTGGGCTGAGGAAGACAGGGTGAGCTGGCTTTGGTGCTTAGGTGGACGGATCTGTGGACTTGAAGGAAGCAGGTAGTCTCAACAGGGTGAAGACAGCAAGCCAAAAGGTACAGTGCAAGAGCTGACACACACCTCACAGCAGAGTCAAAAACCAGGACGTGTAAACAAGATATATGTGTCATACAGACAAAAAAAGCAAAGAAATAAACCCAGAGGTCTCGGATCTCTGTGGAATTGACATCTTTTTGTTAAGTTTGTTCAGTCACAGTCTCTTTCAGTGCAGATTCGGCCACTCGATTTTAGTGTCCCTGAAACAGCTCGTCACGACTGGCAATTCCCGTCTGCCACTGCTTATGCATGAAAATGCTCCACAGCTCTCTTCTCATGGGGTGAACAGATGCCTCCACTGCCCAGGATATGGTTACTTTTAATGATCCTTTAAGTATCAAAGTAGTACAATCGCTGAGATACGAGTTGCCAGCTTCATAGAAAATAAAGTATTGTTCTGAGAGGACGTATGCAGCGAAGAGGAGATATATCTTTATCTATGGAGGGGATGTCAGTTCTGTCTCGTCATAACACCTGAGTCCAAGGAAGCTCATGATTTTGCAAAGCTTGGGAATGCCATCTGGAGAAGGTTACCTACACTTTACTAAATGTACCGTTCTTACACACCGAGCCAAAATATTGGATTCCTGAAAAAACATAAGAAAATCAACGGTATGTCACATCAAACATTTTTTTTTTAAATCCACACAGAGTAATACCTCTTAACAGGAAGCTTTTGCATGTAGGTAAACTGTTCACATTTTGCCTTGTGAAAAAAAATCGAGTAATCTTTTTATTGTCTAACTCAGACAGCACATTTTTCCTTGTTTTCTCCTTCTTTTTTTCTTTTTTTTTTGAAGCACATCAGTAAACCATTCTGACTGATTCAATAATTTAGCATGTTGCTCGTGTTGTCCTGCAGGTCCATTGGCTGACCAGAGCACTCTTATTCCGTATGTGAGAAGTCAACTGGACTCACAGAGGTCCATCTCATTTCCAACAGAGCTCGGGTCCAGCATCAGAACAGAGACTAGCTAGACCATGTACATACATTTACAAAGTACTGCTTAAAAAATAACGACATGTACATAAAAAGTTCAAGAGTTTTGAAGTACATTCAATAGCTGAAACAAAGACTTGGACAGACAGAAAAATGCCACCGAAGTAAAAATCTCTCAGTACATTGACAGTGCATAAATTTCCGTCAAAAATGAACCTGCACCACCATCGAAAAACAAAAGATAAAATCATCATTTGAAGGGTCGCAAAGTCACAAATAGATATATTCATATATAAATGTTTTCCATACTTGTAATACAATAATACAACATTAGTAAATGGCTACAATTGACATTTGACCATGCTCAGAAGCATGTTATTAGTACAACGTTTAAATATATAAGGATGTCACTAAAGTGGAGCTTGATAGAAGTAGAAAGGTAACAGACTTTTAGTAAAACTTTGCTTGCAACCCTTTGACTAAACTGCTGCCCATCTCACTTTGTTTCTCACATTATAGCAGGCAAGAGCCCATTTTCAAGATGGATGGCCAAACTCCCGTGACAATACCAAGCAGACAGCTCCAATTTTCTTAATTTGTAGCCCCCTGACACCATGTACAAAAGTGGTTTACTACACAGCACAGCCACCTCCACAACAACACCACAATGTAATGCTTTTTTGGTAGCACTGGGGCCACGAATCTATGAAGCCCCCTTCCCCCTATTTCCCACTAACACTCCTGCGACCAATACATGCCCACACACTAGAGCATGCACTCACACACACACACACACACACACACACACACACACACACACACACACACACACACACACACACACACACACACACACACTCACATTCACACCCCTGTAAGCCCCAGTCCTCTCATTCTACATCAGTGGGCCTTTACACATTGTGCTACTGAAAACAGAGGTTTGACAGACAGCATGAACAGCTATATGAACTGCATCTTTTGATCTGGCTGGGTTCAAACATTAGCAGACCGTATCGAATATTTTTTAGCTCTTGCCACATTTACCCACATTTAGACCAGTGGCCATTTAGAATCCTGTACTGGGCGCAACTTGAGAACATACTCCACAACAAAAGACCTCCAGAAGAATTTATCATTCATCATACACCTCCATAAGACCTTTATCATTAGTAAGAGACTGCCATAGGACTGTGACAGGCTTTGGGTGGTATATTTACAGCACCTTGACTATCGCCTGTCTCTCCTCTTATTTGAAAGATAAAAAGTTATTTTTTAAGTATTGTCTCTTCTTAACACTGGGTTATACTTGGCATGGAACATGATCATTATATTACAGAGGCAAAAAAAAAATATCTAATTAAAAATGACATTTTGCTTATTATTTCTTTTCTGTCGTATGCAGTTAGAAAAAACTGCTTCAAACCAAAGATACTGGATGCTTGAAAGATGGAGGGTGAAGGGGTGAATAAAAGCTTCACTGACTAGAGGCCCATGACCTTTTTTTTTTTTCTTCCATTGGAAAGTAACGCAGTTCAACAGGAACTTAGCCTTAGTCCACTGAGGCATTAGCTGTCACTGCCGACCCACGGAGGGATCAGCGATGGAAGACACAGCCGCAGCATGCGCTGAAGCTCCACGTGAAACCAGGCTGTGAGGAATTGTGTCTAAAGGAGCTGCAGCCCAACCCAAATGCCCAGAGCCTTCCCCCACCCAATCTCAAGGGCAGGACAACAGACGAGGGGTAGGGGGTGTTACTCTGGGGGTGGAGAAAAACACCCCCCCACCCCCCTCTCCAACATCACTGCACTGATGCATCATTCACCTCTGCTAATGTTTTTTTTTTTCTGTTTTAAACATTTGTACCATATTTATACATACATATATCGCTATATAGATATATATATATATACACTCATCTTTTACTCTTTTTTTTGAAATCATAAACTTAAAAAACCTTAGAAAAATAAAAAGTTTTATGATGAGCTTTTCTCTTGTCCTCCACTCAGCCAGGCTGTCCCGGGTGAACGCTAAAACTCCTCCCTCCGCAACCTGGCTGCTTCATTCAAAGCGTCTTCGTCTCTGTCTGATGCCTTCAGCTCACAGCCTCGGTGGAAGGGATCCTTTTAACTTCTTTTTTGTGTGTTTTTGCTTTTTTTTTTTTTTCTTTTAAACGTGTTTTTTTTTCGTGTCTTGCCTCCTTAAATCTTCTTGTCGTCCACTATTTCACTGATGTCCATCTCTTCTATGGTCCCACCTTTTCTCTTTTATTTACTGGAAACATGAAAAAGAGTGATACGTGAAAAGATATCCCACAAAGCTATGGCAAAATGTAAATAATTGTCATTTATATAAAAAAAACAAGCAAAAGTACATCATCTGAAAACATCAGCTGCTCTGTACACTGTGTGGAAATTGGTTGATGAACAAAAACATATCTCATATCTCTTTTACTTCTGCAGAGTTTGTGTTTGTGAACCAGCTGAACGAATTAAACAGCAAACAAGAAAAAAGAAAACAGTCTGCGGCAAGAAATCTGCTTATTACATTCTGCTAATTGCACAGACTTAGCATTAGACGTAATCCCGGGATATACTACTGAACAAACATTTTGGAATTATCTTCCAAATCCTGGAATAGAGGGACTGCATTGAAAGTGAGATACAAATGAGAGGGCTCTTGCTAAAGCTGGGCATAATTAAGTAATGGAATGAATGTGGTAATGAAGGAGGAAAGAGCAAGTGGTTTCTACACTGAGAGCTGGACAGAGACAGAAGAACAGAGAGAGAAAGAGGAAAGGGACTGGAGGAAGGAGAGGAGATGTAGGGTGTCCTGGGGGCTCTCGTCCTGACAGAAGCTCTCTAATTTAGGGAGATGTGGCAGTGCAGTGAAGAGCCTCAGAAGAGAGTACAGGCCGACTTTAATTTTAACATCACTTTGTAGTTGCTGGGCTCTCCCTGGAGGAGCCCACAGATGTGCACTGGCATACTGATCAAGCCCAATGATGGGCTTCTGTTCTCGACATGAGCCACATTATCTCTTACACAGACACAGGATGGGCTCCAGTGGGCATTCACTCCACAAACACGGACAGAAATAGACTGAGGGAGAGGTACTACAACCACTCCAGCGCATCAGCAGCTAAACTCTGTCCACTCGAGCAGGACAAAGCAGGGGCTCTCTTTTCTCTCAAATGATTCAGACACCGGTGGAGTCTATGAGGAAATCTGACCGTGCACTAATAACCAAAAACCCAATATCAGAAACATATTTCTTAGTGCAGGACTAAATGGCACAGTCAGGGGTGAATATGCATTGGACAATCTTCATAATCAAGACTTTTGCTTAAATCATTATGGCTCCAAATGATCATTTTGTGCTCCATAGACTCTGTGACTTAATGTAATCACCCATCACAGTGAATCTAGCCTCTTGGGAACACAGGAAGAACATCACACACTTTAACAAAATAATAGTAAATGCCAATTTGACTGTGCATACATTTATGGAAATTGTATATATAAAAAATGAACCAAAATTGGAACGGGAAAAAAAGAGTATTCCACAAATATTTAAATAAATTCTGAATTATTAAGTCACTAAGAGGTCAACCATTTTATTCATGGAGTCTTTGTGTGTGTTGTTTTACTGGTGAGGCTTTTCTTCACAGTGGTGACGTTTGGAACCAGGGGCCAAGATGTCTACCGTCCAAACAGCTATTTTGTTTTTTTTTGGGAAAGAAATTTCCCAAAGAACGTACACCCCTCTTCTAGGATTTTATATATAATATGTATATAAATGTATTAATTACATAGTTGTAAAGGACCTTATTTCAAATCTAGTATAAAAGCATGTGTCAAACCCAGGGCAACGTTTTTTTTTTAACCATTTTTAATTAAATAACTGCTGAGGGAGCTTAGCCACTAAATTCTTCAGATGTCTGGGTCCTATCACCATCGCTCCGAACAGCTCAGACTGGGTGAGTTTTAACCAGAACTATTTAAATTCAACCACAAAGACCTTTGAAAAGTCATATTAGCCCAAAATCTTGTTCAAGGATTAATTACATTCATATACAAGGATAAACATGTTATAATTCCTTTTTATTTAGACACAAAAACAGATGAAACTTTTGTCTTTATATAGTGTACAGAACTAGAACTACAGAATTTTCTGAGCATATAATAAAGCATTGAATAGAAGTAAACTCTTACTATCAGTCAATGGTTTCACAGAGTATGATTCAGGAAAATAAAAAAGAATTGAAAATGACCAGCACGTATTGCACATGATCTGAAGAGCAAGGACATTTAGGACTACAGTAAAGGTGACAGATTACACATATAAAAGAGGATCTTTAATACATGTGCACATATATGTCTGTGTATAGTATATGCACAAAGATAAATTTTTGCTTAATTTTTTTTTTAAAAAACATTTTCTAAAAATCCCCTGACAGAAGAAAACTCTGATGTTAAATGGGACACTGAAAAGACTTTATTTTAAATGACTCTGTAATTCCAGAACTGAAGTGAAAGTGCATTAATAATGTATTTTAATAACTGTAGTGTAGCAGCAACAGGAGGGTGGATATGGTGCCTTCGTATATCACCTCTGCTTGTGTTTTACACAGTGGCTAAAACAGTTCTCTTAATATCTTTGCTGTCACAAGCTCTCGATACTTGTTATGACGGCCTATTTCTCGTTCATTCTCTTCGCCTGTGTCTGTGATGAGTGGAGAGGTAAGGAAGGAGGTAGATTTTCTTACTTTTGTTGGGTTCTTCTTCTTTTTTTCAATCTATATCTACATGTCATTGTGAGATTCTTTGTTATTAATAAAAGAGGAACAAAAAGTTTGCGAGGGTTCAGATATTTGAGTTTTGCTGGTCTTCTTGTTCAAGTTCCATTCATTCTATCTCACTCCCTTCACCTGGAAGACACTAATAAATACTGCACTATGTATCAGCGATATTTATGAACATGCATTACACCTAGTTCATTAACAAATGCACTAAAAAGTCTTACAACTCTAGCATCAAACTTTTTTTTTTGTACTTGTCCGAAGATGACGAACCCGTCCGTGACTTTAAGAATCCGGTGAACACGTAAAAAACTTCACCACGGAAAAACTGAGTTACAGAGTACATTGCCTCTGGGTACTGGCCCCTAGCCCATGGTGCCATCTTACAAATGACTGCATTAAGAGAGCCAATTAAATGGGCAATCTTTAATGGCATACCGCAGCATCCATGCAAGATAAAGACCTCCATCATGTCCATCATCCGCAAGCTTAAACTTTCATTTAGATGCCAGCAAACTGTCCTCAAAGCACTCATCTCTTTTTCAGCCCTATTTAGCCTAACACTCAGAATGCTATAATCACACAAATAGCTAATTGAGCTATAATTGAGTAATAATACAGTATGATTGATACAACTCTTTGTAATCGAGATAAAATGTGATGGCTGTTACTAAGAGCCATTTAAATCAAAATGAAGAGTTTCACATTTCTGCATAGATACTGTGTGCATTTATAGGATCTGTATCAGTAAAACAAGCAACATGAGTTTATTTTCTTCAGGTTTCCCAGTATAGAGAACAGCAACACACGTCAAACAAACAAAAGGTGTGAATGTGAAATGTCCACCAGTGGATTTATCCGGTAATGTCATTCCTCGTATTCTGAGTTAATTGTTTAAAGAAGGAGTCATTTAAAACGGTCTTTCACTGAACTGAAAATGAAACCAAATGTCAGAGAGCAGATTAAATACCTCATATACACACATTTAAATATCCCGATTACACGGCACAGAGTTATTGAAACACAGTTAGACATAATTGGTTCTCTCATCTGAGAAAGTATAAAGAAACATGTTTTAAAGCGTCTTACATAGTTCTATAAAAATTCCACATGGAGCGTCTTTAGGCTTATAGTGTTCAGAATATAAAATGAAAAATTGATAGCTTTGTTTCTCTAAGCGTTAAGCACTACAGTAGAGCTGTGATATTCTTATATATGCAAACACATCTATAGTTACACACAAGTATACATCTTCATATCTATCCATCTAGGGTTGGCATCTTATTTTTAGAAAAATGCATATGTACACAGATAAATAAAAACAAACAAAACAAAACAATCCCAAAACACTGCTAGGAACAGATAAAGTGCAAGCCTGCGAGTCGTATACGAATGTTATTTACAGCTTATGTTAGCAGTTGTTTTGGAAGCTCTAGCCCAGTATTCCATTCCCACAGAGAAAGAGCTTTTTAAGGTGGTGAAGCTTGGTTGTTATCTGATGAACAACAGCAACATTTTCAGCTCAGAGGCACTGTGTTTTCAGCTACCATCCAAACAGCATTTATTCTGTTCTAAAGCAAATAAAAAGTGATGAGTAAAGGATGGAGACGGTGCAGGTGCTAGTTTTGGACTTCAGCTCTTTTTCAACACAGTAAAGAGTGTTTGATTTGACCCGGTGTAGAATATTTTAATCATTGCATGTGGGTTCTGGATGTCTGAATGGAACTACCGTTCAGTTTTTTTAGTAACGTGTAAATATTCGACTTTTTTTTGTTGTTTTTTTAAAGCAAAAATTGACCTTTTGTTTTTTGTTTTCTTTTTAAACACCAACTGAAGAATAAAACGTTTACACTGAAGTGTAACAGCAAAATTTGACAAAACATGTTCTGAAAGGTTAACTGCATAAAAAACTAAAATCATTTAATTGTAAAGCTACTGGTAAAGACTGCTTTGTTTACTCGTATATAAAAAGATAAAGTAACATTCAGTGTAGAGTGGTAGAAATCATTCAATCCGTGAATAAATAGAAAGAATAATACAGTGTTGAGAACTGAATTCGACAGTGTAAATAAGGGTTAATTAATTAAAAATGAAAAACGGGACCTGCCTCCTGATCTGCTAGCATAATTTCTTTGTTTTCTCAGGTTACTCCTGCTCTAAAGAGGAAGTAGAGATGTGCAGAGGTGGAGGAGGATGTGGAGGGGATGCTTATTTAAGTGAAATATTATGTTGTACGGTAGATTTCTTCTTCAAAGGGGGAAAAGCACAGCATCCAATCTCTGTTTTACAATAGGCTGCATGCGATTTCAGACTAGTGGGAGAATGGTGTGTCTGGAGCCACAAGCGCTATGGTAATAGAAGGAGCAGAACGCCGGCGCTATGCGCAGGGTAAGCCTAGTGTATCTTCAAATGAGATCAGTGGTTATTGACTCAATGGTGTTATCTTTAATCTGTGGAGTAAATTGCCTTGGATGCTGCCTCTCCATCCTGGCTCTTTTCTCCCTTTCTTCTATAACTCCCCTCTTTTTCGATTCCATTCGAAGAGAGCAAGCAGCTATTTACTGGGCATGGTGTGTGTGTCAATGTATGGCTATGTGAGCTGCTTCTCAGCCTTGGGGACATGATCAACGCCCTGAGCAACTCGGAAACGAGAGAGGCCCTATTTCACACTGAGGATTATTGGCTTCTCCCACTCCTTCTCTCCTTCCTTCTCTCTCTCTCTCTCTTTCATAGGTAGTCTTGCCTTGTATGTTCTCTAAAGGCCTAGCATGTCTTATCACAGGCCGTCTGGGATTGGAACGGAGGGTAAAGTCACCTTGACAGAGAGTCTCACACCTTAGTGAACTCATCCATTGAAAGGAGGGGGGGAATTCATATGGAACACTGCGCCACACTTCTACGTTTTAAAATTCCACTTTTCAGCAGGATCTACATCATTCATTAAAAGTAATTCAGATTGTTTCAGTGAAAAATGCATCATTCCAGAGAAACTTGCAGAGTCAGTATTGTGCACAATAGCCGTGTCCCGTCTGAAGCCTTTAAAGCCTCTAAAACCCACCTTGTGGAAATTTATTACACAAAATGGGTACAAATATGTTGCCTGAAGCTTGAGAGACCGTTTTACGATAGGTTTTGGTCTACAGAGTATTTTTTTTGTATACACTAGTATCCTCAAGACATTTCAATGAATTACCTGCCAGGCATTGTACGGAAAAATAGTAGCTCAATAAAATTCTATGGATTTCTCAATATTTTAGCTCTAGCATATGATACATATCTGTGCAGACACACAGATTCACAAGGTAACAAGGAGTTTACACGGTATATAACAGACCTACGCTATAAACTTAGTAAATGAAGTCAAATTGGCCCTTTTTCTATTAATAACAGCAAAATTAAGACAAATCTGCGCAATCCCTCTTTTACAGAAACACAACACAAATCCTGAAATAAGTTCTTCCAAGAGTCACTTTCCTCTTTCCGTCTCGTAGCCGAGACATTTGGTTTATTTGGCCGCTCTGTGACATGGTTAATTGACACGTATCTTACCTGAGAGGAGGTAGACCCTCCATGTCCGATAAGGATTCAATTGATCTTCTCAGACCCAAATTATTCATCTTGCTCCCACATCCCTTTTCCATCCTGCAGGAAGTCCTAAATCTCGGCTTGTCTTATTAAGGGTCCTGAAGCAAGCTATACATTTTTGGCCTGCTAATAATGTCGAAGAAATATACGACTTTGGTGGGACACACCAGGCACTTAACAAGTAACTCAACAGCAGATCAATACTTGAACATGTTGTTCAGCGCTGGGCGGCTCTTCGTCTTTGCAAAATGTGCAGCTCTTTGTTTCTCATTTTAAACTTACTTGGCACTTTTGCTATGCTTTTTTTTGTTTGTTTTGGAGCCGTTTTATCTCCGTGTTGTATTTCTGCATCTCATTGCAGGAATGACCTTTAAGAAGAAGTGTGTGCCTTCTATTTAAACAACAACAGCGATGAATATTTCAGCAGTGTGTTGCTATGCCTTCGCTGCCATCACTTACGCTGCAGTGGGATTTCAAGATTTCATCAGCTAGAGGGTGCAATAGACCATGGAGTGGGAATGCACTCTCCCTTTTGATATTAATGTGCTATGTTTATTTACAGAATGATATAAGAGCTGGAGATAATGGGCATGATTAAGCGTGCGCTCGTACTGGGAAGTCTTGCTCAGGGCACTTGATCATGAATATAAGCTCTGCTCCCCTAAGAGAAAGAGAAGTTTATACTGTACTTGCTCTTTTGTTTTGTTCAGATACTGTGCACAGAGTAATGGTAAAGTTTATGTTTATATCGTTCTATTCGGGGAAAAGATCCGGAGCAGAAGACGCTGTTCTCAATAAAAACAAATGTGGATATGAATATGATATTCTCTTTCACAAGAGCGTCAAATTCTCAAGACAAATGTTCATGAGGAGTGTTGTTATTGCCGTTTGTCGTTATACTGGAAATGAACTGACTGTACATTTGTGTGTGTGTGTGTGTGTGTGTGTGTGTTTTGAGCTGAAATATTGTGTTACGTCTGTAGCAATGGAATACTTTTGGACCAAACCATAAAATAAACTCTTGACAGGGATATTCCAAAACTATATACATTAACAATCACATAGTCAGGACATGGAAATTTGCGCAGTGTGAATGAAGATTTAATACAAAGGAAAAGGGTGACATGGCAACATCATATTGGTCCCTCTGGCAGGTGAGGAGAGGTCTGCAGCAATGAGCAATTTAAAGCAAAACAGAAAAGTAGATATCGTGACAGACGTACGGTATTTCAGATTCAGACGTCCTACAATTCCTTAAGGAGAAGTTAAAGCTTTGGAAACAAATCGAATTCCTTTCCAAGTAAAAAAGTAGAACAGTGCACCAATAGAATAACGCCATAGCCACCACCCCTACAGTGTTCACGTATCTAAGTCTTAACCTGAATTCATGATTTCCTTTCCGTTTTAGAGACAAGGAGATGAAGGTAAACCCTGTGAATATATTCGTGGAAACGGTAGAGGAAGGTATATGCTTGGACAGAGGTTTTGCACAGACTGGTTAGTAACATATTTAAACACCTCTGCAAGGCCCTTTCCCTCCTCTCCTTTCCAACATAAATCAGCTGAGCTCATGCTCATAAATCTAAAGCCAGACTAAATGAGAAAGCTCACTGGACAGCACCTCTCCTCCCTCCAAGCTGTCATTCAGCCCCTCCATCCCCTCTCGGACCACACATTTCAATACAAACAGAACAGATTCCAAATCAATACAGCAATGACACAAACATCAAAGAGAAAATCAGGAGAAAAAAATCACACAGATGCTGAAAGAGGTCTGACTTCTAACTCAAAACAACAACAACTTGAAAAGGGTGTTCAAGGTAGGGTCAGCGGAAACCCGGAAGCATTTTGCTCTATTTAGTTTTCCCGGGAAGGAGGTGGTGGGTTGTTTGTTTTTTTGTTTGCTTTTTGTTTTGTCTGGGGATGGGTTTTTCTGTCTTTAGTAGGGAGTGAAGCGACTGTACCCTCCTCTGTATAGGCTAGCCTGCAACATCAAAGATGAAAAACAAAAAGGTTCCAATCAGTGTAAAGTAGATTCTTTGGCTTCTCTTTTCTTAGAATTTTCTTCCCTTTCTTCTTCCTTTTGCTTCAAAATGGCAAGATGAATTTCACACCTACTGGGATTCTTTAAGGTTCAACTGGACAGCGACTAAAGCAGGCCACGCCTTCTGTTCAAGTGTCCAATCAGTGATCTCTAACCCACCGAATGGTGATTACAGAACTTTGTCTCGGCTTGGCAACTCTCCTGAAAGCTAGAGAGAGCAAGAGAGAGGTGGGTTTTCTTTAGAGCCTCAATATAGCTGTCCTACCCACAGGGCAGTCCGACTCGTCCTCGGGTTTATTTGACCAGAGACATCCTATATTAATCACTCTCTCAGCACTCTGTTTTAGCCGGACTGCTGGAGTGCCCCGCTGCTCTGGACCACAGCAGAAACTTCAAAGGCTCCATCCTTAGCCTCTCCGCAAAACACATGCCTTAAACGTGGCATGAATTCTGCTCTCTCAGAGAGCTGGCAAAACTAACTTTCTTTAGCCTCTGAGGGACTCATTATTGAATTACTTTTTTCTTGAGATCTGCTGATCAAATATGATTAAATTCTATTAATTTTCTTGGCGGTGCTGCTGTCCGTCGGGTTCCCTTTAGCCGTTACCAGTTTGCCCCATGCACTAGTCAGAGATGTAAAGAGCCACAAGAGCACTGCGACTCCCCTAAGAAGGTCCAAAAGAGGGACGCCGCTCAGGGACAGCTACACATTCTGCTGTGTCTCAGACTGGAAAATTGTAGTCTTGAGAAAGGGAGGAAAATTTGAAAAAAAGAAGAGGAAGAAGGAAGGAAAAAGCAACACAGGCCACAGTTTTAATTAAGTAAATGAAGAGGGAAAAAAATGGTCTTAATTAATGAAAGCTTTTAGCTAGCAGCTGCACCGGGGAATAATACTGTTTTGAGAATCACACGCATGTCGGCTTGGTAAATTCCAGCCATTTGTCTTAGGCAGAGTGTTTGTCCAATAAGCCTCATGGGCAGGGGGAGGCGGAAGTGATGGAATCTTTTTCTGTCTTTCTCGCTCTCTATCTCTCGCTCTTCTTTAATCTCCCTCGGCAGACTGCTGCACGCGCTTGACGGTCGTTAATCTTTGGAAAAGTCCCTACCCACGACTGGTTAAAAAAAAAAAAAAAAAAAAAAAAAAGAACAAAAAATAAAAAAAATACAAAAACAAATTATGCAGTTCTTACTTTTGTGCAGATAGGAGTTTTAGATATTTTTTTCATCTTTGATGTTAGCTGCAAAAGCTAGCTAAAAACAAACATTAACAGAACAACTATCCCCACAAGAATTTGAGCTGAATCATATGGAAAGGAAAATGATTCGTTTGAATGATCTTTTCAAACGGATGTAATAAAATTTCATTGCAGAAGGGACTTTGAGACAGTACATCCTCTTTCATTTACCAGAGCAGGGATGATCCAGTGTTCAGGTAATCTAGATAAACAGACATACCTGTGAAGAAAAGCTCCTGGGGTCTTACCTGACTTAGACAGTGTGTTCACAGCCACAACCACCCCAACATCATTTCATCTCTAGGACGGTGGAATATCCACCCTGTGCCCCAGTGTTCCTTTAGCTCTATTTGTTAATCATTAGACGCTCTATAATGAAGTTGGGGATGTTGTGTCTAGGCTCTGAAGGTGAGAGTTTAATGCTGTGTTGTGCAGACCTACCATAGTGCCCACGCTGTACGTGGCTGCAGGTCCAATCGTGTGGTGGTAGGGGTCGGCTGTTGCATAGACTCTGCCATAACTGCATGGAAAGAAGGAAAGACTGAGGCATCTTTTAAAACATTAAAGTGTGGACAGACAGACAGCCTTTGTTCATTTTAACTAGTTCCATTACCTCTATCTCTCGCCATATCTCTCTCTATGATGAAAATGCTACCGTCTGCTCACTATAAACGTATGGTGTAAAGGTAAGCGTGCAGGAAAAAGGTGATTTGTGCTCAGCCCCTTGCGGTTCGGGTGTAAAAGTAGTGAGTATTTTATCTTTTTGAGGATGTGGTAAACATTATATTGATCTGAGAGGGACAAACGCATGGAGAGATAAAAGAAAGGGGGAAAGGGAGAGGCAGGAACAAAAGGAAGAGAGCAGAACAGAGTTTGGAAACAACAGACGCACAGAATGAAAGGGACAGGAGGGCTGCTGGTAGAAAAGCGAGGCGACATGCTTAAGGCATATTTTGTGTGTGTGCGTACATATGGCTCTCTTCATTTTGTCCATGCTCCTCTGCCCTTTCCTTGTTTACCCAGCCTGCACCAGGGGTGGCTGTTTCTCCCTCTCTTTTCATTGTTGGCGGATTGGAACTAATTCCTCCAAGATGGGCCTCACTTGTTCACTTATTTATTTATTTACTCCCAACATTTCCCTTCTTCATTTGTTTACTTTTCTCCAAACACACACTTGCAAATGAGGGCCTGTGGGGAGCAGATAAGGCAATGCAGGCTCTGGGCTGAGGGCACGGACTGAGAGAGGAGAAAAGAGGAGAGAGGGGGGAAATCCTCTGCCCAGACACGGCTATTACACATGGAAATACTATCGGATCTGACCAGGTTTTTGTCATCCGGGATTATTACAACATCAAAGGTCAGGCTAGCATGAGAGAATGAGAAAGCTGAGCGGAGGGGATTTTGACAGCCTCGCGCTTGGCCGTTCTGAGACCATTCCGCGGAGTTCACCCGGGAATCCCCAGGACAGGCTGTTCAATACAGAGTCTGGACAGTCTCAACAAATGGGCATTACCCGGGTAAAGCATCTCTGCAATGAAGGAACTAGAACTCCTTAAAAGCAACGGGGCAGTAAGATGTCTGTATCCACCTTCCATTTGAGTCCAAGAATCTAACAGGCAAACAACTTTCTTCTTAATCAACAGGTGAAGCTATGAATATATATATATAATAGACCAAAGTGATTCATGGTACCACTTTAAAATAAATGCACTTAAAAGGGTTTATAGATGGTTTATATCCCTGCTTATTACATGGCTATTAATTACATTAATAATCATTCGTAACACAGAGATAGAAAGGGTGACGGTGACCTCTTTTTTTGACCAACACAGAAAATGTCAAGGTAAAGAATAAGCTCAGACCTGAGAATGTGAATTTAGAATGAGAACTAATAATAACTGATTAAACTTACTAACAAATATGTGCTGGAGTTGACGGAGTTAATGTTGACTGATCGAGAAGACAACGTAAGGTCAGTATTTTGCAAAATCTTTAACTGTAGTTGGATGTGAGCGCACTATTTGGCAAACAACGTCCCTGTTACTCTTTCTATCTGTGTGTTATAAATGATTATGATGTTTTCAAGTGTTTACAGCATAATAAATAACATTATTAAACGACTAATAAACCATTTATATACCTTTATAAGTGTAGTCTTATTCTAAAGTGGTACCAAAAAATGTATCATGTCGATTGAGCCCTGTCCATTTACATTGAGGTTACAGACAACACTTCAGCTTTGACTGCTTTTTAAATGAGACACAATAGAGGGCAGGACTGAGATCAGAGGTCATTTACATTCGTCAGTTTCATCAGACTTAAAGGGCACAGTAAGATAAATGGCGTCAAAAAGAGAACAAAGCAAGGTTGAATAAAAAGATACATCTGTATTTGTCTCGCATCCGGAGTATCGGAAAAGGCGGCGCAAACCTATCCTGTATTTCACTCAGCAACTGGAGTGTTTGTAGATGCAGCGTGAGCCTATGCTTTATTTTTCTTTAAAGAAAATGCAATAAAAAAGCACGGTGTAAACTGCTACACCTCACTTACAGTAAAGTAAACTCACACAATTCTGTTTGAGCCTGTAATAGTGTAGGATCCATGTTTTTTACAGTGCTTCTTACAATACTTAGCCCTGATCACCTGCTACACAAATTCACACACTTTTAAACAGCATGTTGCTGAAGATCTGGTTGGACAAAAAATGGAGAATGTAGGCGAGATCAGAAAAACCAAACAAACAAACACATTTTTGGGGAAGAAAGTGGTTTGTGGCGAAGAAAATGAGTGAGTTAAAGGAGTGGGAGGAATGAGAGTGTGAGCGCGGCTGAAATCACTGCAGCAGAATGTCAGTCTCTTCACCTGCTCTGATGTGGATCGGTGCTTGGCTCTGATAAATCTTACATTATCTGCGCTCTTCAGGCTAGCGGGCAGGGTCGGGCCTTATCGCCACTGACACGCTCAATCTCGCCTAGATTAAACCAGCGCCTGCCCTGATCCAACCTGACAGGGTCCCCACAGGTCCCAGATAAATTACTGACAACCTGGCACCACCCTACTCCTCAAACACATGCACACACACACCCACACCCACCCACACACACACACACACGTGGCCCTTGAGGCCTAAGATAAGTGGCTGAGGTTCAGAGAAGTAAGCTCACTCAGGTGAAAGAGTACACACTTATCTAAGACACTAATACCCAGAGGTCTCAAGAGGTCATGTCCAAGGGGCCTTTCCACAAATCTATTAGAACACTGTGAGCATTTCAGCTTCAATGAGATGGTAATTTCTGCACCTGCTCAAATAGCTGGTGTGCTTCAGAGCAGTACAGTTGCTAAACCCTTTCCAAAACTATGTTAGACTTTGAAGAGATGTAATAGCACCCCGGACAGAGAGGGTGCTGTGGCACTCTTACCTGTCACTGTAAGCTGCTGCAGCTGCTGCGGCTGGCTGGGCATACCTGTATGCTGCATAGCCACCCTGTTAATCATAACATGCAAAAACATCAGACACACAAGAACAAGGAAAAATGGAAATACGTCTATGAAATCACGGCTACAGTTCTTGCAGAATCTATACAACATATAAAACTGATAACAATACAGTAGCTCACATTGTACATGAATGTTTCATTAAACAGCACTGCATTAACTGTGAATGAACACAACACTTAAGAAAGTAAAGTCTGTGCATTCACTTTTTAGAACGCTCTTACACTGATTTAAGCAGCTAAACAACACTTTGATGGAATTAGCCGTATAGACCTCAATAAAGCCACACATGGCTAACTTGGTAGAACTCAATGGCGGCCCAAACAAGCCCATTTACCTGTCTACTCTGTGTGCAGTGATGGCAGCACTACCTGCAACATCCCTGTCTGCAGCACATCAATTTGATCAATTGGAATGGCAGCAGTGGGCGCCTATCGATCAGCATTTTAAGTGGGAATCTGGTATAAACATTTAAAACCAGTCAATGCTTGCTTACTGTGAATGAACCAAATGGAAGATTTGGCGGAGGCTATTGGAGGGCCTTTTAATTAATGTGGCCAGCCAATACGAATCCTTTGGCGCAATGCCCGAGGGAGCTGTCCTGACAGAGGAAATGCGGTCCACAGAAGCCAAAGCATGCCAGACACTAAATATTGCTTGTATAAGCATTAGATGACATCTGACAAAGCCATTAATTGCTCCATATAAGCCTGCTATTAATAGCTAGGTTGTAAGCAGCATCAAATATCATTAGCCGAGATTGTTAACCACCAAAGAGGATCAGCAATCCAGTTGGTGTCTTCTGATGATTACGCTCCGAGAGCAGGCTTTGTGGACAAACCTAACACAAATATGCCTTGCTCTAAAGCAGTGAATGCATTTACTTTCTGGGTGTAAAGTATCTTTTTTTGTCACTAAAGGGTTTATCTGTGTCCATTTAAATAAAACAACGCTGCTCTTCCTGCTTTATCTTTTTATTCCATTCTCTGAACAGTGGCACTGGCAGGAAATGTGCCAGGCTGAGCATGGCCTTTGATACAAGAGTCCCATCTAAATTATAAATGCTCTCTTTCATTTTTCAGCTTTGGATTAATGTCCGATAGTATTCTAAGATCAGATGTTTAGTTGCAGGAGCGCTAAGGAAGGAAAAGAAAATCAGGTCACTGTAAAAATCCTGTATAGATCGTATGGAAGTCTCCCTCCCCATAACCACCTCGCTCAGTCGCTATCAAAGTTTTTCAATTTTAAACTTCAGGCGTACAGTGGGTTTCTCGCTCGGCTGCTATCAAAGTTTTGAACTTTAAAGCTGTGCCGACCTGGGAGGTCTAAAAGAAATAGCTCGGATCTTCAATATAGCTTAGTCTTAGGTGGTGGTTGGTGGGTAGACTAACAGGATGGTCCTGAGTTTGTAGCTGAGCATGAGGTCCGTGTAAAAACAGCTATAGATATCTGGCTATGGGTCTGCAGCTTTTGGTACAAACACAACATGTAGGGATGGGCATCACTGCTGTCTTGGCTGGTTTGCCCTCCTTCAGATCTTGAAAGTTGAATTCATTTCCATTTTTCCTCTAGTGACATAATCCTGGGAAGGGAGGCATGCTCTCTCACTCCCTCTGATCACCTGACTGTCTAATACCTTCTGACACTCTGTCAGGAATAATAGCGCTTGGGCATGGGGCTGGCATGCAATGCAAGGCCTTTTGGCTACATTTTAATATGAGCTGAGAGGAGTGGATAAAAATGCACTGCACAAAACAAAACAAAAAAACTCAAGCAGCTAGTTTATCCAGTGTGATATGGCTCGCTCTTACAGAGAAATCAATCAGCTCTGGCAACTGAGGGAACGCACTGGAGTCTGGAGCCAAGCAATGGATTTCGGTTCACTCCAAAACACACACAGCATTACCCTTTTCTTCCCTGCTATATCATAGTATACGTAGGTAAGGACTAGTTACATTTACTCAGTCACATGCACTCATGTAGGGTTCCATGCCATTTCCAAATCAACCTTGAAAGAGAGCACCTGACTCTTACGCATTTGAAGTTTTGTTGGATGAGGACCCAAGCGGTGCTGAGAAATCATACGACAGAACATTTTAAATCAGCATTTGAGACCAAACTAAGCCCACACTGAATAACCAATGGATGTGTGTCAGATGAGGTTTAGCCTTATATGGTTCAAAAATGTCACCAACGGCTGAAATGGCTTCAACTGAAGACCTTAACAAGGCTCTGAGTGGCCAAGAAGGGGCTGTCCTCATGGATTTTTGCAGGACAACCCGAGTTGACCCTGGCCTTATGAAAGATTCAGCACCAGCTGTTCTGGCATAGCAGGGAGATAAGGGAAGAGCAGTGCTGGAGAGAGTACTCAGGGAGGCTAAGTCCTCAATCAGCTCTCCTGGCACGGCACGCAAGGGTGCCATCCTACCAACCCTGGTACCGGAATGCTAAAGAATCATGGCTACATAAAACGGACAAATCATTTCACATGTGACCTAATACCTTTCCTAACTTTCTGCATATACACTCAGCAAACAAAGACCAGGAGCTAAAAAAAATGCAAGGGAACACTTACATATATCTCGGCACCATAGAAACCATCCTGGTATACCACACTGTGAAGAGACAGATGAAAAAAAAATACAAAGCATTGATGTAGAGCAGCTTTTTCTATACAAACAGAAGAATAGAAATCACACAGCTACCACCGTAGCTACTTATTCACCAGACAAAACAATGCACTGTTGACTGAAAGGAGAAAAGGCTGGAGCAAATGAGAAATGATGGCCATTTTCACATTGAAGAGTAATTTTATGCTCTGTTAGGAAATCCCTATTGTTTTCTGATGGCCTCTGCTCTGTTACAGGGCTGATGTGCCAGCAGGACTTTGTGGTTCAGTTCATCATTCGACTGTGACACAAATCAATTTAATTGTTCGTATCAGGGCAATTCAAGTTAACGGTATTGTGTCTGAAGCCGGGAATGGGCTTTTGATTATCTCAGACAGAGCTGCTAGTACTAAAGTAAGCTCAGGGTGTGATAATAACTGAATTATAGCGACCACAGCCAGGCTTTGGTCTAAGAGAAATACTGCAGGTGGCTAAAGGAATAAACCAAGTGTATATTGTTATGAATATGTGATAGAAATTGGATTAACTCACGCTCCATACGTGGGGATCGGAGGAGGTGGAGGAGCGGCACGGAATGTGTTGTAGACTGCACGACCCCGGCCCCTCAAGTGGGCTCCTCTATAGGCCACCGTGGCCCCTGTGGTTGGGTACGGGAAGCCTGTGACTGTAGAGAGGAGAGGTGAGAGAATAGGAGGGAAATAAGAAGATGAGTATAGAGAGTAAGAAAAGAAGAGAGGGGAGAAAAAAGAGAAGATTGTAGAAGAGACGAGGTAAAGGGAAAATAAATGTAAAAAAGAATGGAGAAGGAAAGGAAACAGAAGGGAAACATTACTCAAATGGAGGTTGTGTTAGCTTTGCTACCTGAAGAAACACCTACCATGAGCATTCAGCACCTGCCAACCAGACTGCGTTCAGACATAACACTCATTGCTGAAGCAAAACAACTCCCTCTGATGTCAACTACTGTCCCATGTTGACACAACACACATCAGTGAAACAGTGATTAGCAATTCAGGTAGTGGAGCAGCCAAGGGGTCATTCTTGAGGTCAGCTTAAGGCATCTCCATACACTTAGAGGCAAATAAACTGCATTAGGTAGAGTACAGGACAGAGACCGAAAGACACCCCTTGTCTAGGGAAACCTCTGTGTAGTATTTGCTTCTAAAACCTTGGGCATGTGAATTGTGCGTGTGTGTGTGTGTGTGTGTGGGTTTGGCTGCTCTCCCGCTCCAGCGGAGTGTGTGCGAGGCAGGGGAGGTGGTAGGCTGTTGTAGGTGAGACACAATGTGCTGGCACATGGGGCTAAAAGAGCAGATGGAGCGTATTGTTTTGAGGTGCAGTCACAGCCCGACATCATCATTCATCTCACCCTGCACACACTCCACACACACACACACACACACACCCCACCACCACCGCTGGGGCCAGGGGGCCAAGAGAGGGGACAAACCAGGGTCAACACCGGAGAAAAGTACACGAAAGTGGGAGGATGTATATGAGAGCACTGATTGTGTGCACGAGAGAACGAGAGAAAAAGAGAGTGAGAGAGAGCAGAGAGAGAGAAAAAGACAAGGAGGTATAAAGAGAGAGATGAGAAACTGAGTAAAAAAGTACAAATGACAGAGAGAGAAATGGAGAGAAAGTGATGAAGAGTGAGGGCCAAGTAAATAATGGAATAGAAAAAGAAAATACAAAGAAAAATGAAAGTAGAGAGAAGAGAAACTGGAAGGAGCTGAAAGTAAAAAGGATCCAAAAAGGATCTGGAAGATGTGAACGGAAAAGACGACGGATGAGAGAGTTTGACGAAGCGGGGAATGTGTACCATCCTGAGTGTGTCTTTAACCTTCAGCTTCAGCACGTGTGGCCTTCATGCACCAAGGGTAAGGTCATAATTACCCACGGTACTGTGCAAGCAAAACACTTCACGACAGCGCACCCAGGCCGGCTTCTTCTCATTTATGCGCCAACCTTACCGTGCTCTCCTCTGTGTCCCTGAGGACCTTGTCAATTATTTACTTTCCCAGACACAGCCACCCAATTCTCCTCTCTAAACTTCACCTCATTCATTATCAACAGCCACCAAAGCAAGCACCGGAGGAGACGTGACTGAATATGTCAGGACACTCTTGACAGCAGATCGGAATATTTAAAATCACTGATTAAGTCCTGCTACATGGGCATGTGCTAATTGGTTATATATGTATATATTCATATGGATAAGTATCAAGTGCATAGCACTGTGGCTATAAAAACAGTTTATTTATTTATTAATAAAGCTGTCTACTTACACTGTGTGACTATTACAAAATGGATCGACCAGTGCCAGTATAAATGGACTTGGACTCATACAGGACCAGTCAAATGTTTGGACACACCCACTCAGGGAGGGTCTCCATTGTTTTCCGCATGTTTCTCAATCAGCTTCATGAGGTCGTCACCTGGAATGGTTTTCAGTGAACAGCCGTGGCCCTCGTCCAAAGTTAATTTGTAGAACCGCTTGCCCTCATAATGTGTTTGAGTCCATAACTTGGGTTGTGCAGAGGTAGGGGCTGGTACACAGTTCTATAAAGTGACTAGCCCTATTCCACCAATGACTAATAACAAGATGTGTCCGAACTTTTGACTGGCACTGTACATTATCACAATAACAAGAAACAGAGTCAGCTGGAGAGCAATATCCCCCAGCACTGGTGTAGTGGGCTGTTCTCTGGAGTGATTGAGCACCAGCCAATATCAAGGATTAAACACTCGTAAGGCTCTTGTGGCTGGCTGCAATCAAATCCTCAAATAAATGGTGCAACATTTCATACAAGGTCTTCCCAAAAGAGTAGATGCTGTCAGTGCAGCAGACCTTTCCTATCAAAACCTTTGCTATCAGAAGAGATGTTCAGACGAGTACTAGCACGCACTAACATGACCTCAAGTTCTAGATTTGTGGGCCACAACAGTTGGTGCTGGCTAGCTGCTGAAATAAAACCAACCCGTGAAGACAGGGAGAACAGAAAGCAGCGTTCCGCAGTGGGGAGGTGTGCAGTGGCCTTTTGTCTGATGTAAAAGAAAGACAGATGGCAGAAGGTAAGGAGTTTGCTCTTTCGTTTTGATATAGAGTGGAGCTGTTGACATTTTAATTTGTCCCTCCTAAGCTATGGACGCCAGTGTTAATATGCCAAACAGCAGTGGTCTGTGATATATGTCAGGCCATGGTCAATTTATCCAGAATTCCCTTCGTATGCACCGCTCTTATTTTCTCTTTGATTTTCTGTGCGCATTATGTGTGCTATGACGTACATAAATGTAATCTCATAATGAGCTATGGGTCTACATGCTGCACTGATTCAATAATAACCCATAAATCACCGCAGCCAGTTATGACACCCCATAAAGCCCATGCAACAGCAAAACTATACGTGTGCATAAATTGACTAATACCTCATATGCTGCTGTTATTTTAATGTGAGAGGTAGCAAGATTAAAAGCAGGGAGCAAGAGATGGTCCAGCACAGTTTTCTATTTACATATATATATATCTATTCACAACTGAATGTATTTTCGGAAAGGATCACTCATGAAGAAAAGAAGTGAGGGAATGTACAATTAAATCAGATGTGTTTTCATTGCCACTGGAAAGCTGTGGTACGATGACATGCCCACTTAGGACTCCTTCAGCTCCAACAGAGTCACATTCTTCTCTGGTGTCTCCACACTGCTATAAAAACGGATTCTCTTTTCTAAGAATGTAGATGAGGCCACCACTAGGGCTGCTTCTAAACTGTGTGTTTACCGTGTTGGTTCATGTTGTAGATAAAAGAGGATTAGTCTGTCCATTTCTTCACACTTTGCATTGGTTGTGGTCACAGACCTGGCCATAGGCTGCATAGCTTTTGCTTGTGTACTAGTCTCTGTCCAGTACTTACACTAAAGGGGTTATAAACTCCAGCATCACTGCTGTGTCTGATCCACTCACACCAGCACCACACACACTAACACATCACCACCTCACCACCATGTCAGTGTCCCTGCAGCACTGAGGATGATCCACCAGCCAAATCATACCTGCTCTGTATCTGTAGGTATGATGAAGAAGCATATCTGCTTCTTGTGAAAAGATTATTTTAATGTTTTGGCTGATCAGTGTACACACACACACACACACACACACACACACACACAGAAGCCGCAGTGTGACACGATTACTCAGTAACAAGAGATGAGGTCATTCCTGACAGCGTCTATCCGGAGTTGGATCACTTGGACATGGCTGTGAGTCAAACACACGTCACCCTTCCCACTTGCAAATGTTTTAGCATCTATTTAAAAATCAGAAAAAATTGCATTATTAATATTTCCCTCCCATCTACTTTGCATTTTAATCTTATTTGTTGTGTTGGGCTCAACATGCTGCCAAGCACTGAATACATTGGCTGAGGACGCAGTCAATCAATCAATATTACATTTCCCCCGTCGTCCTTCATGCATGTGCACCCAGAGCAGGCCGGTGGACTCAAGAGAAAAGACCTTAGATTACACAATTAAGTTCCCCAAGCAGGGGTCAGCTCTCAGCCCTCGGTTGGGCTTAGCTCTATCCACACCGCTTACTCTCAGGAGTACACACACGGGATGAGAGAAACGAGGGGGGGATGAGGGTGAGAGAGAGAGGGGAAACAAAGGGCAAGATGAAAAATATCAGAGCGTGATATTTTTTTCCATAGATGTAGAAATAAACCATGTGGGTGGGTGGAGCACAGAAAAAAGAGCGACTGAGAGTGAGAGAGAGACAGGAAGAGAAAGTGAAAAGGAGAATAAAGAGGGGGCTGTAGAGAGAGTGAGTGAAAGAGAAGTTTAGAGAGAAAAGAGAGACAGTAGGAGAGAGGGACAACAGGTTTGGAAACTCTGAAGTGTATGTGGCTGATTTGAAGTGGGGGTGATGAGATGAAAAGAGAGGGATGGAGGAATGAAGGAAGCGAGGGAGGGGGTAAAGTGGAATAGAGGGGTGGAGAGAGGGATGGAGGGATGGGCTGGCTGCGGGAGGGAGAAGCCCGACTTCCTTGGAAGAGGTTAAAAGCAGGCAGTCAGCGGCCCTCATCCGTCATTCTCCTGAATGGGATTTGAGGACAATAAACCTGTAGCGCCAGGACGAATGGAGACGGAGTGCGCTGTCAGCACCGCACGATTTATGGAGCCCAATTTCGCTGATCTCCCGCACAGAAACTAGGACTGATAAACAGTGATTAATCACCTTTACATCCGATTTCAACCCCCACCCCTTCCTCCAAAGTATATTAAATGTAGCCATAATTATTCCACGAGAAATGCATGGGCCACCTCTGTTTTTATTTTTTTATTTTTATTTTTGAAAAGCACTGTGCAAAGAAAGTGCACAAGGCGGCGGGGGTGAAGTAGGTGGGTGATTTGGATCGTGCGGCCTGGCTTTTCCAGTAGAGCCTGTTTAGCGCGGGGAATCTATATCTTATTTCCATTTTTTTTCACCTCTTTGCCGCTATCTCCGGGGAGCAGAGGAGGCATATGGTGTCGTTTAGGCTTGGCAAACTTTAGTGGCATGTTAAGACGACGTGAAAAATTAGCATCCAATAAATCAAGCGTGCTGCTTTTCTCAGCCAAGCCGCTCAAGTGGTGGACCACAGTAAATCTGATTTGATGAGATGCTTTGAGGAGATTTTGTATGATTGCGTGAGTACGTTAGAATGAGAGGAATAGTGTGGAGTAAGGGATGACATTGTAATGTCCTGTACTGTTTGCTCTGTTCATGCTTTCACACAATGGATGAAACATTTACAGTGTTTTACAGTGATTTATATAAATTAATATGCACCCATTGTGGACACAGTGGTTGGACCGAAAAGAATGTAAATGAGATGATACTCTGGAGAAGTTGTCATGAGCTGAGGGCCTCCACGGCCAATGATGAGTGTGGGCTTAGCAAAGGGTGTCCACGAATATTAGACCATGTAGCGTAGTTATTATTGTACTTAGGAACTAATTATACAAAGTTTCTATAGCAACCACACAGCAGATGTATAGTAAGTTTAGCTGGACGAGCAGATGAGAGAGGCAGTGGAGTTTTGCGTAATAATGATGTGTAATTGATTGTGAGAGCACGTATCAGCAGGGGTGTCAGGCTGAAGCAGGTAGGAAACTAGAGGAAGGAGGGAGGGAAGAAGAGAGGGAGAGGGATGGCAGAAAGAGAGAAGGAGGGGGAGAGAGGGAAGGAGTTGGGGGAGGGAGAAGGAGTGAAATGAAAATGATAAATGACTGCTTTCTGTCACAGACGGTTATTTAGAGGTTTGCCGTAAAGCTGTCCTGGAATGAACAGATTTTAGTCTAATGAGCAAAAAGGCAGACCGTTAAAGTGGTGCGATGTGCTCAGCACTTCTTCCAAATGAAATAATACCATTTCTCCCTTCATTAGGATGCAAAGGATCCAAAGAGCAAGCAGCAATAAAAAAATCAGGAGAGTAGAGTAGGGGAAAAAAACCAAGAACAACAATATGACAAAAAGTCAACACTCTTCATTTAACTAAACCAGCAAAGGTCTTTTTCTAAGAGCTACACATGTGTAGGACGGTAAGTAAACAACACTAGACCTTGTTTTCTTCTCATCATCTAGTGAGCAGCTAAAAGAACTGAGAAGGGCCTGTTGACCTTGCTGAAATGATCATAATGACAGAGCACACAGAGGGATCAGTTGTCCTCTAAACCAGTCGACTTACTATAACTCATTTAATCATCAACAAGTCTAATATTTACCAGTGTTGCTACACCATCAGACTTCACTAACTCACTAAGACCACCAAAAGACTTTGATAATGACATGCTGCTGTTTTTAGAGAAGGCGTTAATGAAAAAACTCTAGTGTAGTTTACCTGCATAAAATTCAGGACCATAGACAGCTCCCACCACTGGGTTCAGCTTCCAGCCTATAGGGAATACACAGGGGAGAAAACTAGCATTTAGTACTTAATACCAGAACCTACTAAATGTTTGTTTTGGGGACAACCCATTTATAAGTGGAACTTTGAATGGGGTCAAGAAAGCAGAGGGAGGTAATTCTCCAAAAAAAAAAAAAAGAAGGAAGAGACATATGGGTTTGTAAAGATAAAGGAATAAAGGAAGGGCAAAGCTGGGGAAGAGGAGGAGAAAAGATTAGATGATATGACCGTAGAATATTGAAGTCAACATTAAGTTAGAGGAGGCTGCACTGCAATAGTGAAGAGTGTGAGAGAATGAGGGGGAGACAGAGAGAGAGAGAGAGAGAGAGAAAGTGAGTGCTGTCCGATGCACTGTCAGTGATGGATGGGGGCTGTAAAATGGCCTCCTCTTGCTTTCCTGATTGGTTGTCTTGAGCAGTGCTGGGGGGTCTATGCTGCTTTCATTCCGTCTCTCTCTCTCTCTCTCTCTCTCTCTCTCTCTCACCCTCTCCCTCCTCCTCAAGTCTAGAGGAATGAGTTTCAGTGAGGTGCACTAGCCTCCGTAAATGGCCCTGTGTGGAGTGACCCTTAATTTTTCCACACGGCCTACTTGGCAAAGCAGCTGCACCTAAATTTGATTGGGGTTGTGGAAGAGGTGGGAGAAAGCCAAGCTAACTTCAGCTTGGGCCATAGCTTTGTGTACTGACAGCAGACGTTTTCTATAAACTCAAATTGATGAAGCTAATTTGACAGTGTCCTGATTCCAACTGATTTATTTATGATTACTACATTAATTGTATTATTTTCTTTTCCTTTTATGTTAACTTTTTTCAGGTGACACAAACTCATTTGACTGATCACTGTGGTCTCTGGTGTCAGCATGGCCTTAAAGTGTTGCACTTTTACGTTTTCATAACGAATAGTAGCGTACCATTTGCACAGTTTAAAGTTGTTGAGTTAAAGTTGATTTAAAAAAAAAATAAAGTTAGTACACTTGGCAATTTCGCTGTTTATTTGTATCATTATCAGTGAGCAATTGTCTTAAGTGTTGACACAAAACAACGTTTTCAGTTTAAAAAGCCACGACAACACCCCTGCTTTTGTTAAATCTAATGAATATAAATTTGAGATTGATGATGAACTGTAAATTCCTGTTTTTCTCTTTAGTCTGAACACCCCCCATGTTATGCCATAATAATTGAGCAGAGTGTGGACTCAATGAATGAAAAACACTCACCATTTGTGTAGGGATTAGCCACTTTTTTGTTTGTCATTACTCTTGCTGTTGCATTATTTACCTGCATGGAACACACAGTCAACACAGTGTTAGATACAAAAAAAGCAAACAGGGCAAACTAGCATGCAAGACAGATCAGACTGGAGGGCAGACGGAGCACATCCTATTTTTGTGAATATGACTGTAATGCAGCCAGTCCTTCAGGTAACAGGACGCATGTTACATTAAACAAACAAAAAATGGTGTATTTTGGAAGTCCCCGTTAGCAAGAGCAAGGGCGTCTCCTTAAGACATTCCTCTGTGACTGAATCCACTGCATTGTCTAGACAGCTGCAGATTCCCAGACGTTCTGGCCCTGAGGCGGAAGCTTCATGAGTGGTAAACTGAACCTCAGGAAGAGCAGTCATTTTGCATGAAGCTGCGACACAGAGAGCACAAGCTCTTCTTCTGGAGGTGGGAGTTGCTGTGGGAATTCAAACATGGCCGCTGGCAACAGGAACCATGTTAGTATTTCACCCTCATGTTAATTAGCGTTAATAGCTTTCCTTTCCACAGGGGCACTGGAGGTCATTTAGCTTTAAGAAACAACTGGCCTCGACTCTCCCTTGATATATAGGCCTTGGTATTGTTTGTACATTATGTGAATTATCTTAATTGCCCTATGGAAAACCTTAATAGCATTGTGTGAGAGTGAGAGAGCATGAGAGAGAGAGAGCAAGCACACTATATATGCCCTAGAGAATGGGGCACAGAGGAGGAGAAATAAACCTTGTCTGTCCTTGTCTGTTTGGGGTAAACAAGTGAGATTTAAAGCAATGGCAGCAGTGCTTTTGATTTCCTGAGCTGGGCTTAATTAAACCTATATTTTCAGCCTGGAATGCACATGTTTTTGTAAGTGACAACAACACAAAGTTTAAACAGCTTCCTCTAACAAACGTGCACGTATAGATCAGTGCAGGCGAGATGAAACCTGAAGCACTTTGCTGTACCTTTATGAACATAGCGTACTATAAGCAGCATTCATCTGATTCCACTGCCATTAGAAATACTTTATCAGAGACCAACAAATAATAGGGCCCCAACAATTCTTCATTTCTCTGTGAAAAACAAAAGCTTAAACAAGCTGAAGATGTACACCATATGGCCAAAAGTTTGAAGACTTTCAATGCTTCCAATGCTTTAAAAGCTGATGTTCTGAAAGATGTTGGGATATTCACATTAGGGTTTAAAGGGACAGAGATGTTTCCTTCTGGAGAACACTGGTTCTCAATACGCTCCAAAGTCTCAAGCTGATGCTTGACACCAGGCAAGGTGACCTTAAGGTTACATCCCATTCTGTGTCATGATATTCCATGGAGATTAGGAAGCCGTCTCTGCAGAATAGAACATCGGTGTCCGCCAAATGGTCTTTATAAGGATTGTCCACAAACTTTTGGACATATTGTAGTGTATAGGTTTTCTCATTAAAACTGACCCCAGATAAAAAAAAACTGATGCTTGGGCACCCACAAACACAAAGATTCATGCAAACACACGTATACACCGCATGCAAACAGGCACCAGGTCAGATAGAGCAGAGGAAGAAACAAACAGAAAGGGAAAAGGGGGAGTCAGGCACCAGCAGGCGGAGAGTGGGAGGGGTGAAGGATTTGGAGTTTAGGAAAGCACCTCGATTTTGCGTCCCTCTACGATTGTACCATTTAGTTTCTCCCGTGCGCGATCTGCATCTGCACTTGTTTCAAAAGTTACAAAACCAAAACCCTGGGGGGATGTGTGTGAGGTGAGTGGGCCAAACAGAACAGCCGCAAAAACAAATGAAATGAGAAAACAAATGAAGCCAGAAGGAAATGAACAGGGGAGAGAAGGAGAGAGAGAGAGAGAGAAGGGAAAACACACACTGTAAGCAGAGTTGCAAGAAGGAAAATATTAAGCATTAGTTACAGGTGAAACTTCAACCATTTTGAGTGAGGCCTGGTGGAAAACTAGCAGAATGGAGAGTATACTACACTCTACAAGTTCAAATCAATCACAGACTGCAGTACAATGTCAAGCAAACACTCAATAGGTACAGTAACACTAAATATATATTAGCAGTCCTTTATTTTCTTGTACACCAATTGGGAATTTTTGAACATGTCATGGTATTACAGCAATATTAATTATGCACAAAAATGGTGGCATACTATAAGCTAGCATTACCTCGATCTGTCAGTAATTGATATCACTATCAGTAAGTGAAAGGTATTATACTATGTAGCAGGTCTTAGCATCGCTGTGCTACATGGACCCTGTATAACCCTGCTCTCACACACACACAGTCTCTCGTGGGGAAGAGCCCTCTTCATCTTCTCCCTTTGGCTGCTGTCAGCTGTGAATTATGAGCAGCCACAGCCCAAACACCATATCCTGCGCCGGCTATTAGATATGCACAGCAAACAAGAGCGCGGAACAAGCTCCGGCCTTTTAGTTCATATACACTGTGCAAGTATGGCCTGGTAATTGCTTTGGGAGATAATGCATGAGAGCGGGTGTCTGGCAGCATCATCTCGGATGCACACGCTGGATCGTCTTCTTCACTTCTGCCATAAATATAAGCCAGCCCGGCTTTACTAGGGCCAACCCAAATGATAAAAATAAATTTCAAAACAAAACAGCCAGCCAAAATGAATTCTTCTGGCATTCTGGGCTACTACGTTTGGTCGTAGAGTCCCCTGCCCCACCCCCACACTGCCTTTATTACACTGAAATGACTGACATATTCATGCTCCACCCACGTATGTATTAAACGGCTAAATTTAGAAAGTGGTTTTCATTACAATGATATTCAACATCAGAGGTCACACGTTTTGACCAAACTGGCGTTACATAGCCAGCCATACTAGCTTAGCCAGCTAACGGGGCAATAACACTGGTTCATTACAGTAAATTACCACTGGAATTTTAGGTCTAGATTTGGACCATGATTTCGCCATAATTCTGCTCTTTTTAAAAAATTTTTTACGATTTTTTTAAGAACCTTTTATGTGACACAAAATTATAGTAAAGTGAGCCTAACCCACCCACTGGCTTGACCGCCTTAGTCCACAGTTCTACCAAACTGAGAGCTGACTGCTAACACATGCTTCATGTGAAACCAGCCGCCACTTCTATATAATTAGACTGCTCTACGTGTTTGGAGGAGCAGGTTAACTACACAGATGTGTTACGTTAGCTCTAAGACCCAGGTGAGCTGGCTAGCAGTGTGCTCAGCGATTGGGGGACTGCTCTTTTGGTTATACGGTCATGGTACCACTGAGGACTCCTGGCCCAGCTGTGTCTCTTGGGAAACCTGCCTGGCATTTTTGCCTAATTCCTGTGAAGCACCTCGTATAAGAACGTCTTTGTGGATGGAGCACGGACAGGTCAGTTAGCTCACGTGGCTAAACAGTGGAGACACTATTTTCCTGTTATTAGCTTAGTGGCAGAGGGAAGAGCCAAGGTAAGAGAAGCTCTCCTCTGGGAAATGAGTCCTGTATGAGCTGGAGCGATTGTGTGTCTATCTGGAAGAGTGCTTTTAAATATCCCTAACAGCTAACGCATGAGACTTCCGCGACTTGAAAAGACAAGTCGGTTTCTATCAGCGTATGACAGCTCTAAAAGGGGAATCAGTGTGCACTGGTCAGACACCCACTTCATTGAATTATAACTGGGTGAGTTGACTCTAACTCAGCTGAAACCACTCACTTGTCGGTGCACACAGCTACCTTTCAGAGAGTGTGTCTTGGCACAGTGCAAGTATATGTGAGTGTGTGTGTGTGTCACTTTGTGGCTGCTGTGTGAGAGCTGTAATTACTCGGCTCATGAAGGGGAGAGGGGACCTGTGAGGGGAGAGAGAGAGAGAGAAAGAGGGAGAGAGAGGGATGAAGTGACAAAGAGCTGCTCTTCCAGCTGACTTACCTTAGAGCCCCGCTCGTTAAAAATAATTTCCACATCTAAAATTTTCCCAAATTGCTGCAGAAACGAAAGGGAGACAGGGAGAGAGAAAGAGTAGTGGAGAGACGGGAGAGAGAGGGAGAGAGAGAGCGAGGGAGAGAAGTGGGGAGGGGGGGAGAAAGGGAAACAGAGAGAAAAGAGACGGAGTAATTAGAACTCATCTCTTTTGCACTTTGTCAGGAAACTTGAGCACTTGATTGCAGAGCTAACTAAAATAGAATACCCATAGCTCTATGGAAGCAACTCCCACAGTGGAGAAGCTCCACCAAGAGTTCCCCTCTGCCGGACTAAAATTACACAGACAAACAGAATTCACAAACACTTTTATCAGTGGCCAGCCATCGGAATGTGCTAAATGGAGCTAGCTGATATGGCTGGGCTCCTGGGGAGGAGAGAGAGAGAGAGAGGGAGAGAGATTATTCCTGTCTGCGCTGTGGAGAAAAAGAAACAGTCCATTCTGCTGATGGGTGAAAATTTTTTAAAAGATCACAGCACTAGCCTGCTGTGTATGCACCAGTGCTCTTAATGACAGACAATGCCTTGTTATTTTCCGTGGTGTTTTTGACTGATAAAAAGGCTGGCCGAAGCCACGGGAGAATGTATTTCTGGCATGACTTAACACCCAACACCCCCTCTCAATTAAAAAGGATAATTGGACATAGAGGAGCCATCATAGGCAATGATTTGTTTATTATCGCCATGATGAATGCCGTCCTCGTAATTACCTGTCACATTGGTTATTATTTTCCAGCCATTTGCCCTCCATTCCGCATCTTTATCTGATTGTCATTCTCATGCCCCTGAAATGCCCAATCCCTCTTTTTTATTCGCTAATTAGCATTAGCCAGCAGGCGCTGACCACTCCCTCATAGACAGGGCACGGACAGGGAATTGGTTTTTGGAGACAGCGTGAGGTTTATGGATTTGCGGCCTGGCCGCCGTCCAGACGAAGAGGCCCCAACTTTCCGCCCGAGCCGGCCTTTGACTCCAAGCGGCGCTGCCCTGGAAAGCAATGGCCTTGCCGCATCGACGAGGAGCGCGATGCCCTGTGCATAGAGAATGACACTGGAGAAACACTTGGGTGGCCTAAAGGTGATGTGTGTGAGGTCAAGAGGGACTGGAGACTGATGAGGGCTGATAAAGGCCTGCACTCCTGGAAGCAGAGCAGGCCACTCTGCGTTAACCCTGCTTGCCTTATGCTAATCAGGAGCCTTGGTTAGATATCTCCACCATGAGACCTTGAATCAAGCAGCTTTATTTCAATAAATAAATAAACATGCCAACGCAAGCCAAAGCAAGGTCACCTCAGTCAGGGAATGAGGAAGCTAAAATGTAGTTCTCTGGAACGTTCTACTCAGGTTTGAGTAATAGGTGAGACGTCGGAGATCAGAAGAGTTTAAAGCTCTGAGGATCAAAGCCAAGAAAGAGCACTGTGTGCACTGTATATTTCAAATGTTTAGGTTTTGAGCTCTTCCTTTGGAAAATAAATAGTTTACTCACACCAACCCTATGTGAGGAAACCGCAAGATTAAATAAACGAATGCATACATCAACGTGATCCTCTGTTTGCCTTGTTATTTCATGGTCATATTCATATTACACACAGTCGAAGAACATTTTTTTTGGCTTCCTTTTGGTGTTTTTAATTTAGAATGTCCACTTCTTGTTTAAACATCTTCTGAGTTTTGATTACAGGTTCATTTTCTCCCTCATCTATTTACTGTTCTACCTCTCTTTTCTCTGAATACTTTTACACTTATGTGAATATGTCCCCCTCCCTAATATTGCAAAGTGACATATAAGTGACATTCAAGGGGCTATATAAATGTTACGTATAATTAGTAATATTATTGGGCGGCACAGTGGCGCAGCAGGAAGTGTCGCAGTCACACAGCTCTAGGGACCTGGAGGTTGTGGGTTCTAGTCCCGTTCCAGGTGACTGTCTGTGAGGAGTTGGTGTGTTCTCCCTGTGTCCGCTTGGGTTTTCTCCAGTTTCCTCCCATGGTCTAAAAACACATGTTGGTAATGGGATTGGTGACTCTAAAATGTCTGTGAAGGACTGGCGCCCCCTCCAGGGTGTATTCCCGCCTTGCGCCCAATGATTCCAGGTAGGCTCCGGACCCACCGCGACCCTGAACTGGATAAACGCTTACAGATAATGAATATATGAATGAATTATTATTATTAATATTATTATTACTATGCTTTGAGGGGCATAATGTGAACATACTCTTTCTGGACTGGATCACGTAAAACAAACACAATGCATTATAATATACAACTCACATTGATGTAAAGAAGAGGACACATTTTCCAACCATCATTCAAAAGTTCAGTGTGCAGCAGCAAGGTCTTCAGAACCTCAGTGTCAGAGTTTAAAAAACACCGCTGTAAACAAGCACCAGTAAAAGGGGGAGCCCTGCTGTACTACAGGAGCAGGTGCAGTTTAGCAATATAGGTGACTGTAGGATGTTTCCTTTCCTTTCTTCTCCTGTACCTTGGTGGTCGCTGGGGAGAAGGGAAAGTCAGCACTGCAGCAAACATTCCCCCGAGGGCCAGCAGGCCTAAGCATTCCATTTAACGGGGCCTGCATTGGAGATCATTACGAAACGATGCAGAATGAAAGCGAAACCTTAAGTTCCTCTAATGGGTGGAATGAAAGCGGATTTTAATTGCTGTCTACAATGGCCGTATTATTTCATTAAAACTAATTACCCTGTCAAGCAAGCCGCGTCGGCTTCATTTCAGCACAACAGGGAAGAAATGGGCCTTCCAGGCACTGTGCGGCTCAATGGGATTGATCGAGGGCCCAGGTCACTAATAAGGTTAAGAAGAGCTGCCTTTTATCCATCCAGCCGTAGGGAGAGACCAGTGCTGAATTTGTATGTGTGCGAGTGCGAGTGTGTGCTGGGGGGTTGTCTCTTCAACAAAGCACATGGCACTAATCTTAACTGACTGGGAGACTGACTGGTGAAAGGGCCAGTTTCTGTTCAAGCTTGGCCAGCCGCAGGACCCGACCTCTGTCTCCTCCAAGCTCATTTTTCCCAGCCCAATTCAAATTTCAGAGCCAAAACCCAAACAGCTGCCACTTGACACAAATCCCTCCATTTGTTCAATTTAAGGCATGTTTGTTTCCCCTCTGCCAGAGCGGCATCAAGCACGTCCATTTGCATCTCAGCGTGAAGCAGCTCATGACCGCAGACAAGTCACTCTAAACAAAATCTGTGGACGCTAATGGTTTTAACCCACCCTAATGGGCTTACAGAGCTGCTGAAATATTTCCCAGCGAAGTCATCTCTACTGGCTCCCACTCACCACGGGGAAGTGCTCCCGCCAGACACCAGTCACAGTGGGCTTTACCATCCACAATCACCCAACAGCAGAGAGATTTAATAAGAGCACAGGCCAAATTAGGATCAATGGGAGACTGTGCTGACGACTGTGGGAGGTTCTCATACCATAAGCGTCTGCTAACTCTTCCAGTCGTGTTATTCGGGGCAAATTACCAAATATTTCCACTGTGAAAGCTGTGAAAGCTGGGAGAAAGGCCTCATAAAAACAAGTCAGCAGTGTATAAATCCACCATTAAAGCGATCTTGAATACTCGGAATCCACAAAGCTACTAAACTAAGCCATTAGAAATAAGAAGGAATCATTATAAAACCATTACACACACCCTTCAGTAACCTACACAAACCATATGGGTCCTATCTCCTTATCAGCCTCTAAAGACCACAGGTAAAAACAGGCATGGCCCCGGGAGGGCAGCACCGGAAAACCATTAAGTAGACCTGGCTTTCACTTAGGAGCTGGAATATCAGTCTGTTAATTGGTTTAATATGAAATTAGTGAAAGGTGCTACACAGAGCTTTTTTTCTGCTTGTTATTGTCATGGCGGTACTTTAAAGTGCAGTTGGTGGCCGTCTTCATTGCCTGAGTAGTTACAGTTTAATGAAAGCTCCTCGGGCGCTGGATGCTCAGAGTCGTGGAAACACAGGAGGGTCTGAGTGAGGAATCTGACATTTCAATCACGTTCCAGCAGCTCCTGTGTGGAATCGCCAAGGTGGTGCTTTAAACCCCATTTTATTCGCCAACATTAAGCCCTCATACTCATTGGTGTAATTGCTTTGGATGTCTTTTTTCTAATTATAAAATTAAGCTCAAATAAGGTTGGGTAATGAAGCTTGTTTAATTTTCATTCTTTGTTTGACTATGTCCCATGCCAATGTACTCAAATGTGGAAATAGAGTCATCAAATTAGAGGTTTGAGAATCAGCTATTCTAAATTGAATTTTCATCCCTCTTGGATGAAAAGATCAAAAAGTGCCATCTCTCCACTAAAGCACATGTTTAAACCCTAAGTTGAGATGAATGTATATTTTGGTAAGGCTTTGATGGGCTCTACTTTTGGACGCCCAATGGTCCCTTCTAGCAAATTGAAGTTGGCTGGCGGTTTGATTAGGGTCCGCTTATAAATGAAAGAAAATGGCTGGATAAAAATAGATGTCTGGACACTGTAAGTTGCAGATATTAGGCTCATTTCCCAGACATGGATTAAGCCTAAATTTGGATAAAAAAAAAAAAATTAAAAGTGGGGGATAATTAAGAATAACTGAATGTATGGCCAACTGTCGCTTTAACCCCTTAACTTCTACTTCCTACATCTATAGCTTAATAACTGTATGATTCTTTTACTGATGTAGGTAGCTGGATAATCCAGAGCATGTACATATGGCTTAGTGTCAAAACGCGTGTACCCTGCAAGTATTCTGGGAAATATTACATTTCCCAGTAAACATTTAGCCGTTGATTCAACGTTGAAATAACGTAATGACTGCCGTCTAAACAACATTCTCTTAAGGTTGAAAATGGAAGTTGAAAAGACGTCCAAACACAAAGATTGAACAGACGACTATTAGACGTATTTTGGACGTCCATTGACGTTTTTAATTGGTCCCGAAATAAATTACTTGTATAAAACGCGTTTTGGACGTCCACTGACGTTATCGATTGGTCACCACTTCATAACTAACTTATTAAGATGGATTTTGGACGTCCATTGACGTTTAAAATATGTCCTTGGCGGACAGACTACTTTTAGACCTATTTTGAACGTCCAGGGACGTCCCTTGTTTACTGGGTTATCATTGATGTGTTTATAGGAATCCTATAAAAAGCTTGTACAAAGCAAGCATGGTATAAATAAGGGCTTCTGCCCAATCCTGCTCCTGGAGATCCACCACCGTGTACAGTAATCAAACCTGATCCAGGTAACGAAGGCCTTCAGGGGCATTTGAATATTAGAGCTGGCTGTGCAGGATCTGAGCTCTCCAGGGTGGTAGATCTCCCTAGGACCAAGTGCTACAGGTGATGGCTCTGTGCCTCAGTGTGAGTGCTATTTTAAATAATTTGTTACATTACTTACATAACTAAAACCGAATGTTCGTACTCTACTTAATCACATATAAATTAATTGAATCTTCATTAAAGCCTTCAGAGCAGTCATCACACAAACCAAAGGCCAGGAGATTTTTTACACTTGATTTATTTGCTTAGAAATCAAATTAAATTCTTATTAATGTAAAATTAAGCTTGTAACTGCTATGCTTCGGGTGTCCTGGGATGTCCTGTGCCTCTGACGTACTGGGAATCGTGCTTGTACTCAGTACGTAAGAGCTACGTTAGTGTAATTACTTGTATGAAGCTAAACAAAGGCTAGAATCACTGATTTCTAAGACTTAAAATTGGGCAAGTGATTGTAAACCACAAAGAAGGCGAGAGGTCTCGGCGGAGGCTGGTGTGAGTATTTTTGGGGGTTTTGAGCAATCAGTAGACAGAGTTCCAGCCCCTGTGCTGCTGTCAGTCCTCTCCACTGCTCTGCCTGAACTTCACGTTTGTGTGTTGTTCATGTAGGATTGTAGAGCTGCAGCATGCTTGTCCATCTCCTCCTCTCCCACTAGTCTATCCATGACATGCAATAATTGTGCCCTTGGGTCCCTGTGAGATTTCACAGCAAGAGTTGCAACAGCATCTCTTACAAACACACACACACATACAAACACACACACAGAGAAGCTGTCAGCAAACAAACACCTAATGAGGATACAACTCCCACTTTTTAAGCGCACTGAGAGGCACTATTAATTATGTCTCCACTGGTGGGACCTCTCCTCGGCGCCCTGCTCGTCACATCAAGGCTGGGCAGAGAGAGAGAGAGGAGCGGAGGGGAGTGGAGGGGAGAGAGAGCGAGAGAGAGAGCGAGCGTCTCTCTGAGGGAGAACAAAGAGCGGAGGGAACAGATGTTCTCCCGGCTCAGCACTCACACTGAATCCACAGCCCTTCATCAGATTAAATGCCACTGTCGCCTATACTGTGCCTTCAGTAAACACTGACTCCAACTCTTAACAAGCTAAGACCAACAGCAATATGTTTTTTCTCTTTTTTCTGTTTTTATCCCCCTCCCAGTTTTGTTTGTAGCTTCCAGTAACAAGCTGCCAGTGCGTAGCGTTTAGCTGGGCTCCCTCGCTGGGTGCTGCTAATTCAAAGTATTCTGGAGTTAAACTCTACATCTCTCCCCATCTTAGAGAGACAGGCTCGGCTGTTATGGATATGAAAGCGCACAATTGCTAAGGGTCTCTTATCTCTCTTGGTTTTCAGCTTATTTTAGGGGCATTCTGGAAGACACCAATGTGCGTTTCCGGTATTTTGAGCTGTTCTGATTTACATAAAATGACCAATCAGGAAAAAAAGAAAAACCACAACAATATTTGAGGAGATTTGACTTAAAAAGCGTGTTACTTTACAAATGGTCACTAACAAGCTTGCGATAATAAGGACAGCTTAGACGTGAGAATGTACTCTCTGTTATCTTTCTGTTTGTGGAAATCTGGAGACACAGTCGATCTAAGATTATTCACAGTCCGAGACCAGAAACACAGAAAAGCATCAGCGGGGATGATTCAGTGTAAAGCATGGGCCAAAGTCTTAAACCGAACCTGAGCTTTAAAAAAAGCTGTTGTAGTTTCTGTTGATTCTGTTGTAGACCTGAGAAGACTTACAGACATATGTTTACATTTTTCTATGTTTAGTTTGTGCTACTCACTTCAGATAATGTTTAATGTTAATGTTAGTTACAGCATCATTCAGAAGACAGCACTGTGAACAATAACTCCAACAACAAATATCAGGGAGTGGAGCACTGGTGCTGGGTCTCCGCTGTCTTTCATAGCATGTCCTTCATGTACTGTCTGGTTACAGAGTGACACTTACCCCAAACATTTGCCGCAGGTCTGGATCACGGAAGCGGAAGGGAATATTGGAGACGTGTAACCGTTTGGGCTGCTGCTTCTCCGATGAGTCTGAGGGCTGGAGCTGGAGCTGCTGGGAGGCCTCTGTCTGTGCCACATCGTCCGGCTGCTGGAGGAAACCATAGATGCGGCAACTTTAGTTCATAAGTTTATATTCTACACTTTTAGTGGAGCTCAGCAACTGTAAAAATAGGAGGGTGAGCAAGTGGAGTTGGCAGTCAATGATATATAAATAAATACATGAGTG